>NC_079414.1:4725347-4780347 GCF_026213295.1 Gadus chalcogrammus | reverse complement strand
GAAAATATGCTAACGAAACTTAGTTCCTTTTTCAATTCGGCACCACGTTACTTTTCCCAGGGACAGATTGATAGCGATACTGCCTTCTCAGGCAGTATGCTATTGCGCAAGTACGCAGGTGCGCAGCAAGCGCTCCTGCGTGCTTGCGCAATAGTCCCTTCACAAGCTCTCATTCCACAACGTACGAGACAGACGCTGGTAGCGTGAAGCCATCTCTGCAATCAGACATTGCTTCCGCAGGCATTTTGAAAGCCAGTCCTTACAACAAAATGCCAGTGGTGGAATGAGATGACAAACAATGTCACTGTTTACCTGTCTAAGGACATGGTTCCCTTTCAAAATGTCGATAGAAAGGGCTTTAAAAAGATGGTCAAAACACTCGATCCCAGGTACGCGTTACGCCTCGTGCCCACTGCACCGTCAGTCAACGGACGTGGGAAGGCGTGGCTGACGGATGGGGGAGTAGTCTTTGCAGAGGCATCCGTCAGCCAATCAAATCACTTCGCCAGGTTCTTCCCGCTTCTTCCTGCTTGTTGTGAGGCAAGATGACCCGCTTTCCCGCTTTCCAGTATCGTCAGAGCCCGAGTCGCGTCACAGTGCTTAAATTTGCATACGCGATCTGATTGGATGACGGAACCGTCGCTGCCGAAAAAGTTGGACATTTTTCAACTTTCTGACGCCCCGTGCCCACTACCTCCGTCAGTTGACCGTTGCCCATTGACTTTGAATGGGGACGGACGCGCAATGCATTGTGGATCCGTCCGTTCAGTTGGAGCGTTCGCCACCGTCAGAAAGTTGAAAAATGTTAAACTTTTTCGGCAGCGACGGTTCCGTCATCCAATCAGATCGCTTATGCAAATGTAGGCACTGTGACGCGACTCGGGCTCTGACGATACTGGAAAGCGGGAAAGCGGGTCATCTTGCCTCGCAACAAGCAGGAAGAAGCGGGAAGAACCCGGCGAAGCGATTTGATTGGCTGACGGATGCCTCTGCAAAGACTACTCCCCCATCCGTCAGCCACGCCTTCCCATGTCCGTTGACTGACGGTGCAGTGGGCACGAGGCGTGACGGTGGCGAACGCTCCAACTGAACGGACGGATCCACAATGCATTGCGCGTCCGTCCCCATTCAAAGTCAATGGGCAACGGTCAACTGACGGAGGTAGTGGGCACGGGGCGTTACATGCCCGCACACACTTCAGCCAAATTGAGATGCCAAAACTATACGGCAAGGTCCGCAAGCAAGTGGAGCAACAAATCCATACTATTAAACATTTGTGTTTTTCAGAGATTGAAGTAACTTGAGAAAAGATTTTAATTTATTTTATGCGGTTTTGCTGCCTTTCCAGTATTTTACCCCTTCAGAGGCATTTTTATCGAAATTAGAAGATACAATTAGCATACCGTGATATAATACCGTTACGTCTATTCCTCAAATCATACCGTGATATACATTTTAGTCCATACCGTACAGCCCTAGGTGTGTGTGTATTTATGTATTTATATTTGAATGCCATGCTAATGCTACATGTTATTTGAATGTTTGTCTGCTACATAAAGAACCCATCTATCTCTATCTCTCTATCTATCCATCACCCTATCATATATCCAAGGGGTGTGTGTGTGTGTGTGTGTGTGTGTGTGTGTGTGTGTGTGTGTGTGTGTGTGTGTGTGTGTGTGTGTGTGTGTGTGTGTGTGTGTGTGTGTGTGTGTGTGTGGAGGATAAAGCTGGTAACTTCAGAGCCCTAGCTATTCAGAGTAGCTTAAGGGGCCACTTTCTAATCTTCACTATGACTAACCCCTGGCCTGGCGCCAAAGGTCCCTCCTCTCTGCTAACCATCGTCTGCCGACCCCCTGGCGCTTGTGTTGCATTGGCTAAATCGCTGTCCTCCACTCTTATCAAGCCTCTGTTATCCCAATTACACACTTCAGCATTCACCTACACACACTGGCCCCTGCCCCCTCGTCTTCCAGCGGCAGCACTGACTTAGTGTGCAGCAGAGATTCAGCACATGATAATGCACATATTATCCGACCATAAGCATTCACACAAATCGTATCATTCAATTGTTTCGTCAAATATACGCCATTGAAATTACTCAACATGCTGCAATATTGCTCTGGCATTAGCTCATCAGGCCTTTTGTATCGGCCCTTGTTAACTATTTTCTCTTTGCTAACGAGTTACTAATGAGAGAAGTATACACATGTCTGACTTTTGATCTGGTAGAAAATCTCACTTTCTTTGGCTTCCTGTGCATTTTGACCAATCATGTTGTGGGGAGACACACACACCACACACACACACACACACACACACACACACACACACACACACACACACACACACACACACACACACACAATATTTGTGGTGAGGGGAAATCACACAAATATCTTGATCGAATAATTAAAGAATTCCTTCTTACTTTTATTTGTGATTTCATCTTTGTACATGAATGGTATAAGATGATCAAGATGTGCCGAATGAAAAGAAAAGTATCAGGAAGTATAAGGAAGGAATTATGAAAAAACATTTTTGTTGAGGGAATTTTTATTTTAATATCCCAATGGCAGTTTCATGGTCTATCAGCCATGCAAACTTTCAGTCAAAACATCATTCTGCTCCATTAATCATATTCCCCATTACTACTGCCGAGCTGAAAATATTTCTGAAACTATAGATAGTTTCACGCAATTTAGCCATGCTTCCAATGAGCTGAGAATCCTGTGGACCATCAAGGTCTTTCAGCCAGACCCATCTCCATCCTGTTTCTGGCTCTTGCAGCAATTGGTAACAAATAACTCACAAACGCTGTTTGTCTCCTATATTTTCTGGCCATTGTAGCAGAATAAAAAAATATAACTGAAATAAAAAACAATATAAATCGGGGGTCAAGTAAGTACATATGGGGCAAGTCAAATATGTATTTGTTGTTATGTGATACAATCTAGTTTTCTATCAAGATAAGCCCATTGTACATCCTTAAGAAATTAAATAAGGGCAATTCAAGACGTGCAGGCATGACATTTGCAATCATTTAGTACTTTGTTTCACAAAAAGCTCCACCTAAACCCTACCCCGGGCCCTATCCCTATAGGGGCGATTTGGGCGACGCACTACCAACTGGGAGAAAGAGGATTTAATTTTTTTTATTCTATCACGGCAAAAGTCGTTTTCAGTGTTCTAGACCTATTATCTGTCATTGTCCAATCAGAATCGTCAGATTCAAGTCGCGTTTCAAATGGTCCCGCCTCTATGGGAGAATTCATCGACGTGTATATAAAAAAATATACCTATAATAAAATTCACCAGCCGCCACTGCCCCTACCCCATAAGCCTACCCCTTAACCTTACCCCTCAACCCTACCCCTACGAAATCGGATGACAACCCTTCAAGACCCAACAGTACGTCATTAGTATAGTCGTCAGTGTTCGGCAAGTTACTTCAAAAGAGTAATGCATTATTTATTATTTGTTACTGTCATTTCAAATTAATTTGTTACATTACAATATTACTGTCATTGAATTGTAAGGCATTACACTACTTTTAAATTACTTTTGCATTACTTTCATCAAAATAACAGGAAATATGGATTTGGTGTTCTCAATAGATCTTGTGTTCAATGCAGCTCATTACACAGCAAGAGGTGATGTGTTATGGCATAATGACTGAGCTAGGCTTAAGGCTAACAAGTCCAATATCTTGGTCGCAGTAATGGCTAAAGGTGCAATACATTTTATAATATAAATAATGTAATTGTAGGTATTCAGATTGAAATCAATAGAGCTAGAGTCTATTACAGTAGATTGTAAAACAAACAAACATTGAGCCCCCTTTCTGGTTTGTCTAGGATGAAATAGAATGGTTGACACCGAAATTTTGATTATTGGTCCTGCCTCGGGTATTTGGCTCATTTCGAATCGCCCCTGCCTGCTTCACAATGGCTGGCTATGGGTATTCACAAAACTGTCCTGAAAACAACGCTAAACGTTCGTTTTCAGAAATGTGCAACTCACCGAGTGGTTAGTGGTGTTCGCTGATGTACCAAATCAAGTATCGTAGCAAAACACAGTTTCTATTGTGTTTAGTTGGTATTTTGTAAATCCATTGATTTCGGTTGGAAGACTCTGGCTGTTTCCCAATGTCAAGGAAGCATGCTCAACGGCCGCCCTTTTAAGGACGCTACGTCATCGAACGCCGACAAGCACTGTTCCAATGTTGAGGACACTCGAAATACGCCCCCTTTTCGGGTCCTTCGTTTTTTTGAGAATTCCGAGATTTTTCAAGGATGCATCGCTGCATCCTAGACGAGCCAAAACTACCCACAATCCTCTGCGTTCACTGGGCTGGTTCTTGAAAATGGCAGAGAAGTACACGTTCAAACGAAGTGAAGTTATATTAGTTTTCAGAAATATTTTGTGCCGTATTGCTTTTTATAGATTCATCATGTTAATGCAAATAATCAAGCCTAAAGGCCTGTGCCACTTTTCAAACGTTTTTGCAACTTAATGATACGTTGCTATATTTTGCATGGACGTAGCTGGTGTTAAACACCACTGTCACCAATGTCAATTTACTCGCTCACAAGATTACATTATTTATGTATACCTATTTATGTTTTACGTTTTTTTTAGGGTCAGCCCAGCAAACGGAGGCTTCTGTGCGCCTTAGGGTGGCGCACAAACATTTGTTTGCCGGTGGAAGGGATAGTGCCACTATCCAATGTTGTAAAATTAATGCACAACCGATCATTTGCAATGTTTGTAATTTTTAATGAACGTATATAATTGTATTTTATATGATATACTTATGTGTTCAAAGCACTGGTAGATTGTAGGCATATGAATGAATGAATCAGATCATATATCCAAATAAATACACGTTTATCATCTCTTTCTTTGTCTTTTCCCCCCTGCATAATAGTAATCAACCGTACTGTAAATGTGATGCATGAATTAAGTTCTCAGACAATTTCACTTAGTTTTATAAAAATTGAATGGATTTTCCTTTTAATAAAGACAATTCGATCAACCACAACAAAGCTTTTGTGACTTCCCCAAAGAGGCTCCATGCGAAGGAGACATGACCGCATTCATAACAGACAAAAGTCAAATAAATATCGATCAGCTTGATTGCTGCCATGTTTTATTCATAAGCGCACATGTGTTTACAAGCGGACACGCAGTATTAAAAAGCGGTAGCGGAAGCGCTTCCACACTACCAAGTCGTTCCCAAAGTCAGACGTTACAAACGCTAGGAAACACTCGAGCTAGCACTCTAGTCTCATCTCCATAGGACGCGACTAGCAAGGACGCGTCCTAGCAAGGCTGCAGCCTTCACTTTGGGAAACAGCCTCTATTCTGCTCCTTGACCGGAAACGGAATGGCGGGCTGGTTGTAGTCTTTTCGCTCTGTTCTATCCCCAGTGGCGACTGGTCATTACGGCAAGTAGGGCTCGGCCCCACCTACTCTCACAAGAAAAAAAAAAGAAGAAAAATGTAAATGAAAAATGAAAAATATATAAAAAATATTATATATATTTTTATATATATATATATATATATATATATATATATATATTAAAATAATAAATTTGGCGCTTTAATTAAATTTTTTGTCGACCCTGGCTCGCTTCTTCCGGCTGAGTTTGTCTGGAGGGGCAAGAGGGGCTCATGCTCTAGCCCCACCAGCCCAATGTAATGTGTATTGGACTTGAAACATTGAAATGCGCATGCTCAGAGTGTTTCTCTGTTGAAATTGACGGAGATTATTTTACTTCTGGTGGGGCTAGCCCCACCGGGACGTTCGTTTTTCACAGTTCATTGGCTGTAGGGTGAGGCACGTGATGGGTCATGACTCGAGTGACCTCCCACCTCACCTCACGTGCCGCAAGAAGTCCGGTAGCGAAGGAGAGAAGGAGAAGGATAACTTTGCTAACAAACATGCCGGAGGAACACAAACGAAAACGAATCGACAACATGAATGTGGTAGATCATCTATTGGTGCACAGATTTAGACCCTTAGTCTGGAGGAAAAATTAGAGGTAAAACGCCTTATGTCTTATGCTCTTCAGTCTATTTATGTTTTTCCTTATATGTTCCCACTGCTGGCTTGCGCCTTGCCGTGGTGGCGAGTGGGCTTTAAACCAAGACAGGCCATTCTGAATCTTTTCTTTCACAGCTATTTTCTTTGATTTCTCCTCCAGGACATTGCTTAGGCCTATGGGAGGTGTACTCCATGGTAAAATGATATTGGGTTCTTATAGTAGCTCAGCCTCTTACAGCTGTTTGCAGTAGGTATCTTTTTATTCTGAGGTTTACGGAAGCTTAGTTTAAAGTTTAAAAACTATACTTTCATTATTGCAATGTTTTGATGTCAGCAATAAAAGATTAAAATCTGCACTAATGTACTTTTTTAATTGAATATATATATCTGATACATGGAGGACAGTCACTTAGTTAAAAAACAAAAAGCCCGGCATACTGAATAGTGTTAAAGTATCTGTTTATTTGTAATGGTTGTGATGGCCCTAGTACCTGCCTGCTGTCCTGGCAGGTCCTTGTGGGTGGAGGGCTGAATAGAGAATGGTAAACACCAAGCCAGGGCTACAAACAGCATGGTGGGAAACTGACTAAGTAAGACCAATGAAGTAAGCTCAATCTCTGTTTTGAAATACTTTTTATTTTTTATGAAAATTACCATTTTTATTTGTAATATATTGGGGCTGTAACTTTTTCCAAAAATGAATTTCAAACAAAATTAAAATGCCCCATAATTAGTTTGGATGGATGTCTGTATGCCTGAAAAGCCAGAAGTGACATTAATAAAAGTGAAGGGATCTACCATTTTTGTTGAATGATAAGCGATAATATTGCAGTTTTTCAACTAATATAATGATAAAGTACACCCTTTCGAAGATCAAACTTTTATTTTTAAAAAACACTGGAACTGGACATCTGGAAGACATTTAAAGTATCCAGAATAAATTAACAAAACAACCAAAAATAATCTATTATTAACAGAAAATGCTCTTGAATAAAAACCAAACACCACCAAAAACAATAAATAAAATAGAAACACTAAATAAAAAGGAAGTAAACACGATTGCGCTTCAAAAAATAATAAACACGTGTAACGCCAGGGCTCCGCCTCCCAAACAGACCATGCAACAAGGGACTGACACTTGACGAGGGGGTTTACTCGTTGTGCCCTGTAATTATGAGCCAGATTTCAACATTTGTTATTTAGGCTTACCCTGCTAAATATATGTAATATATATAATGCATAGAACGCCGGTCATTATCGGGAAAATAAGCCCCGACAGGGCGAACAGGCGACCGACGCGCAGCGGAAATGTCTTGCTTCGCCCTGAAGGGGCTTATTTACGATGCCACTCGGTGGGTCTGGAAATCATTGGCTGGAGTTTTCCGAGCCAGTGGGTTAAGGATTTCAAGTAATTTTGCAAAAATGGCCAAAAAAGAGAATTCCATACACAACCTTTAAGTTCAGAAGGGCCAAACGTGTGGCTACACACAGCACTACAAAAGTCGTCAAGATTGAAAGAAAAAAATAATTGTTGCACAGCTGAACGCTGTATGACATCATGAGCTGGCTGTTCTCAAATCACAACACGCATTCCATCAAAACTAGCCTACATCAGGCATTCTGACCAAAACTCATGCACTCCCCCCACAATTATTCCAGAATTCAAGCAAAGCAAGAATGACCAAAAGTAATGAGAGACTGACTCCACCGACTATCAATTGTAAGTTAAAACAGCCAACCACTTGAGTGAAAATAACGCAAAAGACCTCGCCCTAGCACCGGTAAATCTTAAGCAATAAATATCGGGTCTTACCTTTATTTATGTGGCAGTAGTCTGCAGATGCATCCTGTGGTGTAGCCTACCACTCCATTTAGTTCAACAGGTTATCGTTCTGATACAGTCCATGGTACTAGCAACCTGCTCTGGTGCTTTTTACCTATGTATTCAGGCTAAAATGACTTGATTGTCTGATGCCTCATCATCCCAGCCAAAGAGTATTGGTATTATTAGTAATGGCTAATCGCCAAATCGAAAAAATAACTTTACATAGTGTGTCTTTTTCCAATGTATTTATATCATTTGTAGCGTTGATCAGCAGAGAAATAGTTTGCCAAAGTCGCTTAGCAACCGAATACGCTGGGGATGAGTTACCACTGCGGACTGCGGAGTGATACAGATGGGGTGAATCAGTGGGGAAAGAAACACTTTCCTTGACAGCGATCAATATGCTGGACGTGAGCATTCCACTGCATTGAGAAGAGCCTTATAATAAACAAAAATAATTGACAGCTGAACATTAGGAAGGCCCATGCACGTGAATGGAGCAGTCTACAGCATTGAGAAGAGCCGTGTAATAAGTAAGGGATAATGTGCAGCGGTACGCGCAGCGAAGGTGTCATGCTTCGCCCTGAAGGGGCTTATTTTCGATAATAACTGGCGACGTTCTATACATTATACCGCTTATTACACAGCTACTTGCCAAAACGAAAAAAAAACTTCACATGGTGTGTCTTTTTACAATTGATTTGTTACAAGGATTCGTAGTCTTGATCACCAGAGAAATAGTCTGCCAAAGTCGTTTACGTCGTGTTGCTTAGCAACCGAAGACGCTGGGGTTGAAAAGTTACCGGACTACTTGAGGAGTGATACCAAGGACGTCATTAGAGGCAAAAAGTCCTTTGTTTTCCTTGACAGCGATCAATTATACTTAGCAACGATGAATTATCAAATATAATTCACCACCGGAAGTTGTGAAGAGCCCATGCAAGTGAACGGAGCGTTCACTTGCATCGTTCTTTGAATATTCAGATTTAAAACAAAATCAGAAAAAACAATTAACAGAGTCGTTTTTTGGTTTTTCTGATCTGGTTTTGAAACCAAAAAAGGGCAAACAGTATTAGTAGTATAACGGTATTTTTCTGTTTTTTAAATCAAAATGGGAAAACTGAATAAACCAGTTGCTTGTTTTGTTTGCGTGATATTTAGATAAAACCGCAATGAATGCCGGGAAAAGGGCACGCAGATTAAAAAAAAAAAGAAGAACGTTCCATCGAGTCTCTCGCATTCTACAATGGCCAGCTTTATTGTTTTCCGTGGGAGCAGGTGACTTAGGGCCCTATTTTAACGGTCTGAAACGTAAGTGGGAAGCGCAAAGCGCAAGTAGCTTTGTGGGCGGTTCTACGACGCTATCGCTATTTTACAGGCGGATAAATGACGCTTGCGCCGCGGCGCAAGTGTCAAAAGGGTTGGTCTGAAGCAGCCTAATTACCCGTAGGTGTGGTTTGGGCGTAACATGCAACAAACCAATGAGAGTGCCAGCTCCCATCCCCTTTAAGAGCCATGAGCGCATTTGAATCGGACGAGTTTATATTTTGACAGCACGTCTGCAGTCTCCGAGAATTTCAAACTGCAAATGGCTTAGTTTATTGCCAAATAATATGGCCTAATTCACACATGGAATATACTGAGTCCTCAAATAAATTTCGGCAAAGAAAACGTATGATAGGCTATAACATATGATATGCGGTAACTGTGGTTCTATTTAATGATATACGCAATACATTATAAACATTGTTTCTTATCAGTATTTAGTTTGCCCAAGTGAAGGAGTTCAAGTAGGCCTACCTCGGGGTCTTGTTCGCGAGTAAGGGAACTATGGAGAGATTGGCCGGAGAATCGGAGCAGCGGGGGCGGTATTGCGTTCGCTTTACCGCACCGTTGTTACGAAAAGAGAGCTGAGCCGCAAGGCAAAGCTCTCGATCTACCGGTCGATCTTCGTTCCTATCCTCACCTATAGTCATGAGGGTTGGGTGATGACCGAAAGGACGAGATCGCGGGTACAAGCGGCCGAGATGAGTTTTCTCAGAAGGGTGGCCGGCGTCTCCCTTAGGGATAGGGTGAGAAGCTCAGCCATCCGTGAGGAACTCGGATTAGAGCCGCTGCTCCTTTACTTAGAAAGGAGTCAGCTGAGGTGGTTCGGGCATCTGGTAAGGATAAGAAATACCATGCAAATTAAATTTAAATGAAGTGAAATTTCGAGGTTGGAAACTGGGCGCCTTATGCCGCTTTTCCACCGCCAGCTCGACACGACTCGACTCGACTCGACTCAGCTCGCCTTTTTTGCGTTTCCACCGCGATCTAGTACCTCAAGTGGCTGCTTTTTCTAGTACCGCCTCGCTCTAGGTTCCAAGCGGCTGAGCCGATGCTAAAAGGTGACGTCGGCAGACGGCCGGCCACTGATTGGCCAGAGAGTGTGACGAAGTCACGAGAGCGACATGGCAACCATGCTGGTAACGATAGAACAGCCATAGTAGCGCCGCAGCCAACATATTCCACTTCTTCAACATGCCAGCTAATAATACGAACACGAATACCATCGCATCGATGTTCTCCATTGTTGTTATGTGGGTTCTGTCCATGTGTGGGTTACGTAGGTGTTGTTTGCGTCGCGTACAAAAATACGTCACGGCCCTTTCGCGCAGACGACCCCGCCCACGTCCCGGAGGTACTATTTGCGGTGGAAAAGCACCCGCGCTGCTACCGTGTCGAGTCGTGTCGAGTCGTGTCGTGTCGAGTCGAGCTACATGTGCGGTGGAAAAGCGGCATTAGAGCACACCCGCGCGCCCGCATTCATTCATTCTTTTTAACACTCACTCGCGGTAAAACAATGTTTTTCACGATCAAATAGGCCTACTCATCAATCCTAAAAGTTATGGGCATGTAGGCCTACACGATGTCTGTGTCAAGAAAATATGTGTTTGCTGTACGGTGTTTGCAGATGCATTGATTTAAAAGTACAACTTATTACCGCTGCATCAGCTGTTCTTTCCCAAATAATTTACCAAGAATGTGCGGCTAGGTAGATGAGAGAAGCAAAGTGTATGCGCGAGGTGCACAAGCAATCCGTATGCATCGCATGCGCATGTATGCATGCGCCCTTAAAATAGTGTCTGAACAACGCGCCACTGACTTTAAACCAGGTATTTCCTGGTCAGTAGCGCAATGGTATTCAGAGACGGCAAAATACCGTTTGCGCCAGAACACGCCTCCTCCTTCCGCCGAACCGCCCCTTGCGGCGCATGATCAATCCCTAATTTACCGGCGAGTGGCGCTGGTGGGAAAAGAACGCTCTGCGCCAGTTGTAAACTAGCAACGACACATGCGCCAGTGACTAAGTCACTTGCGCCGGATGCAAGATAGGGCCCTTAGTCTGCGAGTGGACGATCTGAAACTAAATGGGAAACTAGATTTCTTCTTCGAAGGTTGTGCTCCACACAGAACCTCCTCACCGTCATAACGGAGCACTTCGGGGCACCAGATCGTGTCATGTCGTGTCTTTCCAGTGTCAAATAGTTCACCAATAAAATCCCCATAAGGTTCAATCACCGTAAGGTTCAACCAGCAACCATAAGGTTGCTGGTTTAGGTGGTTGTCTCTTTTTTCTTCGCTGCGTTCTGCCTTCTGGTGTTGCCTATAACTATGAATGTGTCTATTTTTGTTTTTGATTTCTGTTTCGTGTTTAAAAAACCAATAAACAAAACACAGAAACACAAATAAAATGCAGTTTATTTGTTTATTCCTTTTGCCCTTTTCCGATTCAAACCAAATCAGAAAAAAACAAAAAACGACTCTGTTAATAGTTTTTTCTGATTAGGTTTTGAATCGGAATATTCAAATAACGAACCATACACGGATTATTCACGTCCATCGTTTACTTCGGTGTTTTAAAAAATGCCGGTCTTCGTTGGTCTTCCTGTTTATGAAGGTAAGGATAACCCCGCCCCTGCCCCTGACGTAAAGGCAGTTCTCGTTCTAGCCCAGCTCAATCCTGGGGCTGGAGTTGAACCGGTTTTTACAGACCGGTGCCGGTTCTCTGGCGATGTGAAACCAAAACACTGGCTCTAGCTCCGAACTAGCCCGGAACGGGCTCCGATTTTGCGGCGGTGTGAAAGGCCCAATAGAGGAGAAAGGGATTGCTGCCGTATGCAGACTCCCGGAGGAGCTGCTCCGCCGCAGCCGGAGGCGTCCGCATACGACCGAGAGGTCGGAACAATAGATCGTCTGAACTTTGGCTTAACTCTCTGAAGTCCATATTGAAACGCGACAAATGGGCCTTTCACACCGCCGCAAAATCGGAGCCCGTTCCGGGCCAGTTCGGAGCTAGGGCCAGTGTTTTGGTTTCACACCGCCAGAGAACCGGCTCCGGCCCCTAAAAAAACGGTTCAACTCCAGCCCCAGGATTGAGCTGGGCTAGAACTAGAACTGCTTTTACGCCGGGGGCAGGGTTATCCTTACCTTCATAAACAGGAAGACCAACGATGACCTGCATTTTTAAAACACCGAAGTAAACAATGGACGTGAATCTGTGCATGGTTCGTTCTTTGAATATTCCGATTTAAAACAAAATCAGAAAAAACAATTAACAGAATCGTTTTTTTCTGATTTTCTGATTTTTTCAGATTTGGTTTTAAATCGGAAAAAGGGCTAAATGAATGAACAAATAAACTGCAATTTAATTGTGTTTGTGTGTTGGTTTTTTAAACCCGAAACAGAAAAACAAAAACAAAAATAGATACATTTAGTTATAGGCTACACCAGAAGCCAGAACGCAGCGAAGAAAAAAGAGCCAACCACCTAAACCAGCAATAGACTGTCTAATTATATTTAGCCTTAGTTATGGCCGCACTTGATCCTTATGGTTATTTTATTCGTGAACTATTTGACACTGGAAAGACACACGACGCGATCAGTACCGCTCTAAAGCAATCTGGACCCCCGAAGTGCTCCGTTATGACGGTGAGGAGGTTCTGTGTGGAGCACAACCTTCAAAGAAGAAATCTAGTTTCCGATTTAGTTTCAGATCGTCCACTCGCAGACTAAGTCGCCGGCTCCCACGGAAAACAATAAAGCTGGCCATTGTAGAATGTGAGAGACTCGATGGAATGTTTGAAACGTCTTTATATGTATATTTTTTGGTCTGAAAGCCCGTAGGTGGGACAGCTGTCAGTTCACTTCGGGTCCATTTCTCTGACTCTCCATTGTTCCGTCCTTTCGGTCGTCTGCGGACTCCTCCGGCTGGACTCCTCCCGCTCCTCCGCCGCCGGAGGAGTCCGCATACGACCGAGATCGGAACAATGGAGCGTCGGAGAAATGACATGGACCCGAAGTGAACTGACAGCTGTCTACTAAAGCCTATCTTCAACCTGGAGTCCCTAGAACATTGAACATATGGGTATCATTGTCCCATTTTGTTGAACAAAATGGAACATGGGCCCGACAGCTCCCCTGCCGTGGACCGGGGCCGGGCTGCCCGCGGGTGGCTGAGCCCGCGAAAAGGGTCCAGCTGCAGGCTTGGGCGTTTCCGTCATGACACAAGAAGGTATTCGGTGTTGACGGTGAAAGTTAGGCGGAGTTTCGGTCAGCCACTGGGTTAAAAAAATGAGGAGGACCGAAAACTCTAAATGTCCCCGGTCAGAATGACCAATTGAAATAATTCTCTGCACAATTTGAATTGTGTTTAAATATGCTAGAGTGGTCATTTGTTTACCCAATTCATGTTAAACAATGAGGGTTTTGATTGACCCAACGATATTTCCCACCACTATCCTTGAGTCGGGCCGGGCCTTTGATCGAGCGTTTGTGTTTTTTTTGTTTTTGTTCTCATTGCTTTATTGGCCTAATCTGAGGAGAAATCTATGCCATAAACAGAAATATTATAGGCCTTTATTACACGGGTCTTCTCAATGCCGTGGAACGCTCCGTTCAATTGCATGGGTAGTAGTCCGGTAATTTATCAACCCCAGCGTCTTCGGTTGCTAAGCGACGTCATCGTCTTTGGCGGATTATTTCACTGCTGATCAACACTAAGAATGCTGGTAACGAATAAATTATAAAAGACACACCATGTGAAGTTATTTTCCAAATAAGATTTGAAAAGCTTTGGATGTTTATTTACAACACTATTTACATGGTTTCGGAGTAGTACACTTTGACATTTTAATACAATTCAGCGAGAAAGGCGACGAAGAATAAGAAGGGGGCGTTCCAGTCTGCGAAAACGGGAACCCCCCACCACACGAGAACGCCCATTTGTGTGTGCAGTGGGAAGATATTGGAGCCCTCTACCGGGCTGCCCGCGGTCCAGCCCCGGTCCAAGGCGGGAGCTGCCGGGCCCATGTTTAAAAAAATGCCTACATAACATTCAAACGGCATAATGATATTGCGATGGTCATCATCATTTATTTAATGATTGTTGACATAGAAAACACGATCCTGTCGCATCTTTTCAGCCGCCATCTTGCCTAGGATTTTTCTTGATTTTCCATTTTCTCGCAAGGTATTGTGGGAGCAAGTCACAAGTGGAGCCTTCTCAGTTTCTTTGAGTGTGCCCATCGAAAATCGCAATTTTGAGGGGATGTAAGCCCTCCCCCTTACCCCTTACCCTACCTTAAAATGGCTTTCGGGACACGGCTCGACTGCTTATGAACGCGCAACTGCGAGGGGTAGGGCTGAGATTTTGCTTGGAGCAAAGAATCGGGATTCACCCATAGAGTGTTGAAGGGCCGAGTTCAGCCCTCTCCGTTATCCCAAAGTATTCTTCCCCTCGTTGAATGTGATGCTGCAAATACCGAACACCAGCAACGGCCCCCCAGCCAGCTTCAGCAAGGCCTTTTTCTGCATTTTATGTAGGCAATCAACATTTCTTGGCTGGAAATTACGAAGTCAACTCTTCAGACTAGTGAGTAATATTACAGAATTGCAACTGGTAATTTATGTTTTGTAAAGTGTTTTTCTGTGAGCAGAATAGAATAGAAAATGTAAAACGGGAACAGTTGTTCAAGTGGTAATTACCATTACCAGAGCGGCCGGTATCTAATGGTGCTTGGAGAGCGTTCTGCCTCCCTGTAAACAATATATATAGATCATATTTATGCCCTGTTTACGGCCTCCCTGCCTTAACATTTCCCTTGGACTAGACACACACAGCACTAACTACAATGCAACATTTATTTGTTACATTTGCTACATATATATATATATTTATATATGGACCCAGGCAGGTACAAAAGATGCATCCCTGTATTTCCTGCTAGCATGAGGGTAAGTAGGTGGCACATTGTGTCCCTCAGAATGCAGAGCATCTCTTAACATCTGCCCCTCAGCCGTATCTCCAGGTCCATCTCCTGACACGATGCGTTCGTGTTCATCGGGTCGGGGACCAATTCATTCACGACACAATCGGCATTCTTATCTTCTGTTATTTAGAATCGACTGCAACCGATTTATTCCCCCTTTTTCCTCGTGTGTTTACATTACTGCAGTCAGTTACTTTTTCAAATATAAAAACAACATCATCTTATGCACACCTTACTCTGGTTCCATGCCTTCATTAAGCACATTTCTCAGTGCACAGCATACTGGACCCTGGAATCAGCCCCTCTATGCACGGAAATGAGAATCGATCTTTAACCTGGAATCATTTTGATTCTAGAATCGATTCTGAATAGTTTCCCTACCCGAAGAATCTGAATCTAATGGAATCGTGGGATACTGAACGATTCACATAAAAATTGAGCGTGCATCACTACCACTATAGGGGGGTTATAGATGGGGCTTTAGGCCAGGGCTGGAGCCTCACACAGGCAGACTGAGACCATTGTTTTGCTGAAGCTATGACTATTATTTCACATTTGTGCTACATTGTGTAAATTGCAAGTCCCTCCACACTAAAGTCCTGCTGCCCTCAGTTAGGTAAACATTGTGAAATGACTCAATCCTGCCCTTCACAAGTTGTTCTTCCTGTCCTTTTGCTGCGCGACAAAGCTCTTCCTGCGGCCTTACCGGCAGTACAGAGCACAGGGACAAACAAACAGACTTTTAATTGCTGTCTGCTTGTGAGAGAGACAATAAAGGAAAGTAGAAAGAGTAGAATAAATCTGGAAAATAAATGACAGCAAAGGCTTTGGTTAGAATCAGTACTCTTTGCGTCAGCCTGAAAATGTCAAGTGGACTTTGATATGCTTCACAGTGCCACCTTATCTCCATATCATTAACTTAAATGGCAGCATACTGCCATTCCATATATATCTCAGTGTGCGTGTGTGTGTGTGTCTGTCTTTGTGCGTGCGTGTGCTTGCATGCGCATGGGTTTTTGCATGCGTACCTTGCGTGTGATTGGGTGTGCCTATGTGTTTGTGTGCAGAGGAAGGGGGGATTGTGTGCGTGTGTGTGTGTTTGTGGGTGTGTCTATGTTCATCACTTCAAAGAAAGACAATTCTATTCTCATCATTTGGAGTTATCATGTCTACCACATGTTCTTGGCTTAAATTAAGTGACAAAACCTTTACAAGGAGGATCAAAGAATGCCATCATTGTCATGGTTGCCAGGGTAACAGAATACAGAATCCTGTCCTTGAAAATAGCGGATTATTCCTTTAGTCAACTGTGTATTATTCAGTTGTGAACCGCGACTGGAGGTTTAACAACAGACAGAGGAATCCCACAGAGATAGCACAATTATCAGACCTCGGCCTAATCATTAAGAACATTCATAATAAAATAAACTCTGTGTAGTGCGGTGACGATGAAATTCCTGGGCTAGGTCAGGGCTAACCTTGTCCATCTCTAGGCCAACCTTGTCCATCTCTAGTAAATGTCTTTATTTATCCAGGAATATGAAAGGAGATTTCAAATCTACTTTGCGAGGCTGACCTGGCCTGTCAAAGATAAGCCTGTGTTGAGGTGTAGGGGAGACAGTGGAACAACCCTCTTAACAGCTTCCCATAAAAGGCTGTCCGACTTAGGAGCACTGTGCCCCCCAACTCTATCTCTACATAACAGCAGTTTACAGTGTTATACTTTAATACCAATGGTCTGCCCTATTAATCATCATATTTTGGTATGGCTTTCATCCCGATGTGTTATTGGATATGTAATTGTAGGTGTTTGTATGGTGGCGGAAAGCTCTAATCCTAGCATGCCATCCATGACCTCTCCTCGTTCAAAGGAAAGTAATCCTTCATCTCAGCCACTGCCTCACAGAGCGTCATTGTTATACTTGGACTTGATTTAGCCCCAAATCAACGCTGCATAGGACTTATTTAAAGGGCACACAACCTCCCGTGTTCTGCTCCCTGCTTTCAGACTGCTATTACATGCAAACTGATTGCACATGTCTGAACACTACCTGTGCCTCTTGACAAAGAGGCACAGGTAGACGATGACGAATGACTTCCTCCAAAAAGCAAACTTTGAGTAAGTGTCTTTGAAGGCAATCTTGTGTTTTGTTTGGCTCTGGTCATGGAGAGCAGCCTCTGTGTGTGGTTTGTTAAGAAAGTTCCAGAAACAGGATGTTTCAGAGAGGCATCATGAAGTGTTAGAACGCCCCTTGAGCCAATAGCCCGACATTGCCGAAGACCCAACGCTTATACCCCGTTTAATGTTAATATCCTTTTACTTTGCTGCCCTGCATCTACACATCCTCGCTCTTCTGTGGAACCCCATTGAGCTAGAGAGACTTAATGATCCATGCATGGTCAATAGGTCCAATAACACACAAGCACAAAAACTCTGATCTTTACATTCACAGATAAACTGGTTTACAGGTAAAAGGTAGTTTAGTATTGGTGTTATATTATACAATGGACATATATACAGTGTGTGTGTGTGTGGGGGGGGGGGAGTGGTTTGGTATGGGGTGTGTGTGTGCCTGTGTGTGGTTTGGTGTCTATGGGTGTGTGTGTGTGTGCGTGTGTGTGTGTGTATGCGTGTGTGCTGTGGTGCGCTGTGTGTGTCAACAGTTGTCATCCATTCATTTCAGTCAATATAAAGTGGGTATGCAAAAAGAAATGGAGGCAAGAAAGTAATGCAAAAAAAGAAATAAAGAGAGACAGAGCAAGAGAGCGACAGCAAAAGTGAGAGAGCGTGATAGAGATAGAGAGAGAGAAATTGAAAAGAGAGGAATGAAGACAGATATCGATTTCCTTACTTTTAGATGGGCAGGGGAAAGGCCGACTGTGATTTGCCTGTTGGAGGGAAGAGAAAGACTGTGAGGAAACCCCCACAACAGAAAGCAACCCATGGTCTAAACCCTAACACACACCAAGAAACATTTATGCTACTGATGTCTGTTGAAGGGTTGGTGGTTTTAGTGACAGCTGAAATATGGATTCTGGTATTACGAAGGACAGGGGGACACAAAGTTAGGAGACACAATTATGCTTCAACACACCCACATGCACGCACACACACACACGCGCACATACACATACACACACCAGAAACATATAGTTAACAATAGCAAGCAGAAGTGCGCTGCCGGCAAAACTGATCAGCACTGACAACTCATGAGATATTCTAGAAAATATTCATCCATAATACAATATCCTGCCAATTCTTGGCATTTCGAATGACTCCACTGGTTGTGATGCCACTAGATTGACTAGAAACTCAGTGGAAAAACGGCCTGGTCAAGCGCTGTCTATGTGTATACAGACACATACATATATATATATATATATATATATATATATATATACACATTATATCCCTAAATAGTAGTTGAGAAGTAATAGTCTGTTGAGATGACTTCAAATGCTACATTATTTTATTTTAGATTATACAATACACTCTATACAGTATGATCATACAATATCACAAATCTGGGTTGAGATACTGCAATACCACTCAAATCAACTCAACTAAACCAGTAGATTATCAGTGTTGTTTGAGAACCAATGCAGAAAGGCTGGGAGACAGGACACTAATGATTTGAGGGTCTTTGTATGCACTGGAATCTCTCTGAGGAGAGGAGGAAGCCTGGCTCTCTGCTGATGGCCATCAGAGGAGCACAGGGAGGAACCATGGACACCACTTTCTGCTGACAGTGGGGCGGGGATCATTTAACATGGAGAACAATACACACCAGCCAGCTCATATTAATCTCATACTGTTGTTTTAGTATTGGTTTTTTGTGTATCTCAGTACACAAGATCTCCTGCTTCCACCATCTTCTACCCCTCACCATGCGATCGCAAACGCTGAAGGACTTCTGTCTGCTACCACCAGAAAGACATTGATGTAACCATGGTGTGGTTGTATGTGTGTGTGTGTCTGTGTGTGAGTGTAGGTGTGCATATGCCTCTATGTGTGTGCGTGCGTGTCTTAACAGCAGGACAGCGGTCTAAGTTGCCTCAAGACAGTGTGTGAATTGAGATAAGACTCACAAGCACACATTAGCTTTTAAAGCACGGCACTTTTGAACTTCTGTTCACGCGCGCACACACACACACACACACACACACACACACACACACACACACACACACACACACACACACACACACACACACACGCACACAGCATTTCACACACAATAATGTCAAATACCCATACGCAATCCAATTACCTGGAGACGGGCTAATTGTATGTGTGACTACGTGTTTGTAAGTATGTGTGTGTGTGTGCGTGTGTGCATTTGTGTGTGCATGTGTGTTTGTGCGTGCATGTGTGCATACGTGCATGCATGCGTTTGTGTGTGTATGTTTGTTTGTATGTGCATTTGGTTGAGTGTGTGTGGGTGTGTGAATGCCCTTTGGTATGTGTTCCTGTTTGTGCTTGTGTTGTTGTGACCCACTATCAACCGATAGAGGTAAAAAAAAAAAAAAAAAAAGCAGAGGCAGATCTTGTGAAAGAAATCTTCCATTTCATCCCTTGAAGTCAACAGTCTTAAAATACTCTGCACTGTAGATTAGTCCCTGCTAGAAAGGCTTTAAAGACCAAGGTTACATTTACCATATGCATCATTTCAATGGATTTGTTTTGAATAGATTAATTACTGTGCAACCCACTGTGTCTAGGATTTTTTAATTCCAAGTATTGCTGTATGCATATATATATAATTATAATTAATATGTATAATAAAAAATGTAACTTTACATGCACGTTAGAATATATATAATTTAAATAATCGGTTGATACAGAGGATATCAATCACACACACACACAGACACACACACACACATCCACACCCACCCACACACACACACACACGCACACACACACACACACACACACACACACACACACACACACACACACACACACACACACACACACACACACACACACACACACACAAATACATACACACGCACGCACACACACTAAATGGGACAGACAGAAAGTGTGTGGAATGGTTTCACTTTGTACAAATTCAACATTAGCAACCCAAAGCATGCTAAACTCTGAATGACTGAGTTTAGCAAGACAATGCATGCCTAACTAAGAATGATGCTAAAATAAGAATGAATGAATGGAGAGCCCCCTATGGCCAATTCTGACATGATTTCATAAAAAAACATGTTCCAAGAATCTTACTTCATTCCTATTTGTATTTCCCCTTTGTTTTGTAATCCAAGCCTTCATCCAATTATCGAGAGTCCTATGCTCTCTCTCTCTCTCTCTCTCTCTCTCTCTCTCTCTCTCTCTCTCTCTCTCTCTCTCTCTCTCTCTCTCTCTCTCTCTCTCTCTCTCTCTCTCTCTCTCTCTCTCTCTCTCTCTCTCTCTCTCTCTCTCTCTCTCAGCTCCCTCGTCGTTACTCTGCTAAATCTGCTCCCCTTTGTTGTTTTTCACAGATTGCATGGAATGGCCAATCTCCATGACAACCGTCCGCTTGGTTTCAGAACGGGGAGTACAGTGGTGGAAGATTATGCCCTCATGGCTCAGCCTATTGGTGCCTCCTGTTTTCACATGATCTTTACAGTATGTGCTATGATACATATATTACAATACATATATGTGTTGTATATATATATATATATATATATATATATATATATATATATATATATATATATATATATATATACATATATACATATATACAGTGTATATATTTTGTAAGGCAGACAAAGACGTCCTCTAATCACTTCATTAAGTGCCGTGTGACACTATCTTTTGTCTACAGTGCGTCCAACGGCATGCTTGAAAAGAGAGGAGAGGCAGAGAGGGACAGAGATTAAGGTCACTTTGATTTCCACAGACATTGGGAAAGAGATAGCATGCTATATTTTTGCATCAAACAACGACAAAACAATTATGAAATGTTGATGAGGTTGTACAAAAAATATACAAAATATACAATTGCATAATATTCAGAATAACAAATAATTCAGATTAACAAATAAACATGATGGACTAGCCCACATTTTAAAATAGACAAAAGGATAAGATTTGATAAATATTTGTTCGCCATTATCGTCAAACTGAACCTCACACTTTCACGACAGTAATTCCTTTGTCAGACAGAGAGTGGTTACTTTTCATGTTTATCACATCATGATTGATTATTTAGATATCCTCTATACCAGTAAATAAAACTTAAATAATAAATTAATTATTCCACCAGGAGAAATATTTTCTACAGCAAGGCGGTTGACTAAATATTGCATTTGATTTAACATTGAGTTCTTAGTTTCCAGTCATATACTTTGGTTAGATCCCACCAACACACCAACACCCTTGTAGTGTTGGAGGATGTGTTGGTGAAGTAAGAACTAGTATTGTTCTTTTCACCGAAAGGCTGCAAATTGACAACAACAGAAATAACAGAACAAGACTACAGATCCACAAAGATGTAAACAGTCTCTGAATCAGACAAGTCAAGTCTTGTCCATTTTCTTCACATATCGATGTATTTGGTCTTGAGGATTTTGACCACTGAAGAGCTAGACCACCGAAAAGAGACAGAGGGTGTGGGGACGGGGTGATTGATATAACAAGTCTCATCCTGTTCTTCCTTTGTATCTCAGGATTCTGACAAAGAACAGAAAAACATTGATAGCCCAGTGTGCATTTGTCTGAGTGCCGAATGTGCATTTCCCTCTTCACTGATAAAGGTATTCTGACTCTTGAGCTTTTTGTAGTATGTGAGAAAATATATGAATGGAATATTAGCTGCTAAGATTCTGTAGTTACGTTTCAAAATGCTCTCAAAGAGAGAGCAGAAAAAAGCAGAAGGGAACTGAAACTATGCAAAAATCCCCTCCCCCCCCCCGTCGTTTCCAACCATTGAGAAGTTTAGCGTTCACACACCTGTAAATGAAAGAGGAAGGAAAGAGATGCTACGATGGGGCAGACAAGTGATCGGAAATATAAACTGGCTCATACAGAGGCAGAATATTTGAAGGATGGCTATGCCATTTCTAACTAATTGTAAAAAAAAAAAAAATAGCTTTCAAAGTAGAAGAGTACATTCTAAACGCTTTGACATTGCTTATAAAAAATAAATAAATTGTGATGTACAATGCATCCCAGGTCCTATTTTTCCAGAAATTTGTATTATTAGAATTGCGTCCCACAATATGTTGCCACGCTTGCGTTATATGCTCTAGTGGGATATTTCCCTACGTTACCATGGATGACTCTCGCTACCCTCTAAACAGAGATATGCCTTTTTTTCTGCGCCTTCGGGACAGCGACTGCGGGACAGGAGAGCTGGTGACTTGGCTGGGAGAGCTAGCAAAGGCAGCACTACGCTCAGCCACTGGGTCGATCCATAGAACTCAGTGCAGTTTGTGCTGGATTTCTATCCTGTACCCCTTGCTCTCCGGAAAAAAGTCCCAAACGGGATGAAAATAAACCAGAGTTGTCGAAAATAATAGGTTGGTAGCTATCGCTGAGGCTGGAACATCTATGTCCTTAGAAATTAGGGATATCCAACGCATGTCTGCCGGAACTGGTTGGGGACGGCATGTCAGAACATAGATGAATCGGCCGTATCTGGGCTCCGTGCTGCCTGACAGACTGTTTGGCCGAGCTCTCTGTGACAACCAGGCCGTTCTTCTTTGTCCGAGGTCATTCCCCGACAGCTGGACGTAGATTGCGGCCACGCCCCAAGATCGCAAAACCAAATTGCATTCTGGATTTAGGAGGCTGCTGGCCCTGCAGAGATGGCTCTGTCCTCTTACAAGATTACTGCTTTCGCCTCATAGGGTAAATACAATATTTATTTATAACTTCAAAATATAACACTTTGAATAACTCTGAATAAGTCAAAGTTAGATCAAACTAATAGTGCATATTATGAACGAACCGCACCTATCTAGTGACATGGAATGGCTCCTTGTCCAAACCTTGCACGCTTGAAACTGGTGTCCCTCAAGGCTCTGTACTGGGGCCTCTTCTGTTCTCCCTCTTTACCAGATCTCTGGGCTCGGTAATTGCATCACACGGCTTTTCCTATCACTGCTATGCTGACGACACTCTGTCGCTATTTCTCTCTTTCCCCTCATCTGATAAAACCCTGATTGCAACACGCATATCGGAATGTCTGGTGGACGTCAGCACCTGGACAACTGCCCATCACCTGAGCTCCTCCTAATCCCAGGGAAAGATTGCCCACACATGGACTTACTGTTCACCGTCGAGAACATCACTGTATCTCCCTCTCCAACTGCCAGAAACCTCGGTGCCATCAGTTATCCTGCACTGCAAACATCACTGCGGTCGCCCGATCCAGCAGATTTGCACTTTACAACATCCGCAGAATCCGGCCCTTCCTCACAAGGGAAGCAGCTCAGCTTCTAGTCCAATCACTGGTCATCTCCCGCCTCAACTACTGCAACTCACTCCTGGCTGGACTTCCTGCCTCTGCGATTAAACCTTTGCAGCGTATCCAGAATGCGGCAGCGCGCCTCGTGTTCAACCTACCGAAGTTCTCCCTTGTGACCCCCCTCTTCCGGGACCTCCACTGGCTCCGTGTAGTAGCCTCATCGTCATCCGCTTATCCGGGGTCGGGTCGTGGGGGGAGCAGCTCAAGCAGGGGGCCCCAGACTTCCCTTTCCCGGGCCACATTGACCAGCTCTGACGGGGGGATCCCGAGGCGTTCCCAGGCCAGTGTTGAGATATAATCTCTCCACCTAGTCCTGGGTCTTCCCCGAGGTCTCCTCCCCACTGGACGTGCCTGAAACACCTCCCAAGGAAGGCGCCCGTGTAGTAGCTTGCATCAAATTTAAGACGATGGTCCTGGCATACAAGGCAGTCGATGGAACTGCCCCTGCCTACCTCCAAGCATTGCTGAAGCCACACACCCCAGCTCGATCCCTCCGCTCAACTAGCGGAGGGATTGTATTGTATTGTATTGTATTATAGTACTTAACTGTGTAGCAACTGCAGTAGCTGCTTCATGGCTAAAACACAGGGAATTGATTAGCCTAGCGATTGTGGTACTTGCACTTGGTTCTATGAACATCCTTTTTGTACCGACAGCGATATATTGATGCACTTCTTATGTCAAATGTACTTATTGTAAGTTGCTTTGGATAAAAGCATCTGTAAATGCCCTAAATGTAAAATGTAATGCATATATTTCAGCTTTCTTTAGACCGTTTCTGTTCAGGATTTTTTTTTTTACTCAGGGGGGCCAGTGGGGAGGCCAACCTCTGACCAGGGGGGACCATGGCCCCCCCTGGCCCCCATGTGGCTACGCCCCTGCTACAGAGGCTTTATTTGGTCACCTCATAAGCACAACGAATAGACAGCCACATGAACACACAAACTTAAATGAAGAACTGGGTCGTAAAGAAGATTATTTCAATCTTTACGTCAGCTATCACAAACAGGTTCATCATATGAAACTGAAACAAAAGTAGTCAATGCCTTGGAATTTTAACTCATAAACATGCATTAATATATACAATGCAAATAAATGTGACAATAGCTTAAAAAACAGAACTATATATTATTGTTCAACGTTAACGCACATTAACTAAGCTTTGTCCCGTAACACGATCTCACGCAGGCATGCAGGTGGAGATGGAGACCGGCCGGTGGAGACGGTATGGATGTTCTGCCGGCCCCCCGGCCCGCCACAGTGGACCCCCACAGGGATCTGCCCCCAGAATGCCCGCAGGCCAGTACACCGCTGCACTGCATCATGGGCATTAAACCAGACTTTAAACATGGTGTATAATACGGCTTCTAAGAGGAGACAGTCGGTACTGAAGATCCACTTTAGTTCTCATCATTCTCGATCATGGCCATGGGAACGGACAGGGTAGCACCAATAAGAGACGAAACGCACGCAACACGTTTGATACAAATACAGGGTTGACCGTGTCATCCAATCCAGCGAGCAAAACACGAATAGACAAATAGCTTTAGAGTGGGAGATCACGGATTCTTCACCACGATCGTGGGCAGACAACGTTGAATGCTACAGCCCTGATCGGCAAGGCCCTCCCAGCTTTGTGCTGTGACTCACAAATGAATGCACCCATTTACCTGCACATCCTGTTTATATACACACATATCCATACACACACACACACACACACACACACACACACACACACACACACACACACACACACACACACACACACACACACACACGCACACACACAGAAATACAGACGCATCCCTAATTACACATAACCATACACATATACATAGACACACAATCGCACACACACTAACACACACGGCCACACGCATATACAGACTCATACACAGACACATACACATTGTGTCTCATATAGAGATACAGATACATACATCAACAGATGCCTGGGCCCCAGGGTCACCAGGTAATGTCCCCCCAGAGCGATGGAGAAAACAAAAGGCACAGAACAATGATGGGAGGAGGAAGGAGCGTGATGGATCTCAGGTCGGGCCGCAGGTGCTGCTGTCCTAATGGCCTGGCTGGCCCCAGCTTGAGCATGCTTCAGCTCTGAGGACACAACACTCAGCTGTAGAACGACAACGGCCTGCCAAACCAATACATCTCCCGTGTGTCTCCAGCTGGTCTTCTAGCGTCGCCCCGTAGCATGGAGCTGGTACTGCAGGGACAACAACAATACATCACAGACAAGGAGGCTTAAGTCGTCTTTTGGGCATAGGACAGGAGGGGACCGTGTTGGTGTGATGGGTCGCATGTCACTTTTACGGTTGGAGAATAGCATAGTGCTGGATTGGAGGCAGAGAATTGCCGATAAGGACAGCCAAGCCAGGATATTCGAACCATGAGGTAAACAGACATGCATACATGTGCACAAACCCAGAGATGACAAAACATGCACATGTCTGCAGATCTTCAACAAAGCTCCGGGTCTCATTAGACTGTTTTTAATTACAAAATCCGCTGACTGTGTGGGCAATTGGCTACGGCACTGTGTGTGTGTGTGTGTGTGTGTGTGTGTGTGTGTGTGTGTGTGTGTGTGTGTGTGTGTGTGTGTGTGTGTGTGTGTGTGTGTTATTGTGTGTTTGCATTTGTTCATCTGTGTGTGTGTGTGTGTGTGTGTGTGTATTTTGTGTTCAAGTGTGATTGTACCAAAAGCATCCTATCATAACGTCAAATAGCTTTGCTTGTTTGTGCGTTGCAAATCAAGCCAAGTCAAGTTGAACTTGACGGCGTTTATCATCTTCTCCAAACGGGACTTAAACAACCAGTCCTCCAACGAGACATGACAACACAACCTCCGCAGAAAAAGGCCCAGAAGATGTTCACCAGCTCCAGACTTTGATAAGAGACATAAGGGTGGTCGACGCCAGAAATAAAGACAGATAAACATGTCACGGCGCTCCCAAGACTATAACAACATTGTGGTGCTCACGCTCAGCTATAGCCAACGCAGGCCCCGAGGGAGGGAGAGGGTGCATTGGTTGATTGGAAAACTATGCATTTAGCAGCTTTTCACTTTAAAAAATGTGTCATTATCACGGGGTGTGTGAACTACACACGGGACTAGAGGCAGCAGGCAATGAGGGAAGTCCAGGCTTACGGGCAAGGGCAAGAAATAAAGGATCATGTAAAATACAGTCATCTGGAATAGTTTGTGTGTGTCCGCCCTTCTCTATGAAGCTGGGCCGAAAGGGATAACCTGAGCTGAAACCTGAAGTTATCCTTCCTGATTCAGGGCCTTTCCTGGAGATACGTCATCCATTAAAGTGATAATGTTATTTCTTTGCATGGACCTAGTGCCGCGGGTACTTTCATTGATACTTTGCACGGTGCACAAATCATCTTTTTTGTTCGGCGACGGTTTGAAGTGCTCCCATAGTTTCAGTTTCAAAGCTGTGGGTGTTTGGAAAAACCATTCCAACTCGCCCGATGAATGGAGCCGCGCCTGACAACATCCACACAGCAATCAGGGGATATTGTCGTTTTGTATTTTGAAGCACGATTATAAAGAAACATTTGTTTTAACGAGCTGACTGTTTAAGAATGAGAAGGAAAATAAAGATTAATCAATAAGACATAATGACGTTGACACATTTTGTGCGGGCGTCCTGACAGAGCGGGGGGGGGGGGGCGGGGGGGGCAGCACCCCACTGTTACCTTCTCTGGGGAGACCCCCGCGCGACAGGGTTCACCGTCAACACTGAGGCAGTATACCAAACAATCCGTGGAAAAGATACTTTGTGATATCACATTTATAATAAAATTGTGTTATTTGAGTTGGAGGCAAAACTTAAGCACAGGGTCCCCCTGTTTTTTGTTTGTCCCGAATCAAGTTGTTGTGTCCAGTTGTCTGATCTTTGTAATTACAATGGGCCTTTTTATTTATTTGTTATCATTATTGTTGTTTAAATAATATACAACAATGCCAGACAAAATGTCATCGTTAAAAAAAACACATTCATTGAACACAATTAACAAATGCTGGGTAGGCACTGCATGATAATGATCTGAATATTAATGCCCATTAACGCACGGGCTCCAACCACAGTCAGCTGCTTCCAGCGGCCTCGGACCGGTCCTCCACCCTTTGTTTGAATTAACATCAAGTTTCAATGTGCCAGTTTAGGGAGATTTGGTAAAGTGTAAAGTAAAGTGTCAGTAATAAGGGCTGCTCATTACTCTGTTAGAGAGCGGGGCCTTTTGTGTCAGAGAGTTCCAACCACACACGGAACAGGAACATGTTAAGTGTGTAGTCTCTCACCATCCAGAGTTTTACAGTCAGACATCAAATAATATTAATGATCAAATGAGAAATAAAACCATCTCCGTTCTGGTCCTACCTGCCTCTTGAACACATACACACCCCGATAGCCAGCACAAAGTGGGATTCTACTCGCAGTCTTAAACAGTTGGTTGTTTTTGTTGTTGTTAATGTTAATGTTAATTCCCAGCCCTTAAATAGTATCATTGTATGGGCATGTCTTCAGTATGGCTAAGCTGACGCCTGTGTCTGAAGGAGATGATCGTCAATGCTGTCGTCGGGAGCTATCGGTTGCTGCTGGCTTCCCCTAAGGCCCCTTGTTCTAGGAGCTGAAAACACAAACAAACACTCCAAAAGGGAGACATAGGGGATATGAAGAAAAATATGTTTACCCCCGTCCAGATCAGAGTCCCGGGAACTATCCCTGGAACCAGGTCGGGGATGGGGGGGGGGGGGGGATAACATACAAGCATCTGGTTTGCGCCTGTTTTAACCTGCTAGACTCAACATGAAAAGATAAGGGACTACCTCCATTTGAGGAAGTGCTCTTCAACTTGGGCTAAGTCTGGTGATCCAAGCTCACAGAATGGCATCCCAGATTGACTGAGATTGACCGAGAATGAGTCCAAGCAAAGCTTCAGCTCGACCAATAACCTATATCCACCCACCGGCACCATGGAAATGGCTCTTCCTCCACACACTCTTCTTTAAAGCAGCGCCACCTGCATTGAGGGGGCCGATCTGAGATTGGTCCGGTGTCTAACTGGACAGAGGCCCCTGGGTGGATCCTTGAGTGAACACATCGCCTCACTGGCCAACGACCGCCTAGGGGGCTTGCAGGAGGACCTGGAGGAAGTTGATAGGAGGAAGTTGCTAGAGAAAGGCTTTTTCAAGTAGCTCTGCTGGCCTGCAGTTGCCACCGCTACCTTAATTGGACAAGCAATTTAAAAAGATTGAGGCATGACTATATTGGACATGTATCCAATAGTTACACATATATTACACATCAGCCCTATTTAGAATCTTTTAACTATCTACATAGATGGCAACGGTTGTGCGAGAGATTCACTACAGATAGGAACTCGTCGGGACAGAATCTCTTACTGAAGCAGTGTCAAGTCCCATGCTGGACTCATGCATCAACCTCGTCAACGTACATCAACGAGGCCGCTGATACATGCAAATGAATATTAACCATGCAGAATTGTGCCCCACTTCGTTAACTTGGATAACTTATTCTACATGGCTTATACCTGATCACAACACAGGCAGGGACTAGACAGAGGACACAATCTGGTGTTGGACTTTGCTCTGGCATGAGTATATAACCAATTATAACAATTTATGTATTGATCAAGTCGTTCTCTTGGTCAACCAGTGTTTGTTGTGAGATCCTTGATCTTCCTCTTGTTTAGTGATGTAACCTATTGTAGCTGTAAAATATTGGTGATAAAATCCTATTGATTACAAAGAATGAAGACAGTTTCTACGCCGTGTTGTTATTTCCCTACCTTATTGCCTCCATCCAACTCTTGAACTCCCTCTCCTCTGCCGCTCTCCCTTTCAACTCAATACCACCTGAATACTTTTCATCACTTCATTTCCCTGTGTGATTCTTCGATCGGCCCATTGAGCTCTGCTGAAAACCTCTTGTCTCACAGCACACAAGTACACACATGCACACACACACACGCAAAAACGCACACACACACGCACACACCACTCTTGTTCCCAATGTCAGTTAGTTGGGTTTATCATAGATATATAAATTCTGTCGGGTTGAAAATTACAGTTTGACACTGTATATCGCTAGTGACGACTCCTTATTGTATGTTCTACGAATATCTGTAAGGGGTGATAAAGACATAAAATAGTCAGAAACATTTAACTTTCTTCAGTAAGTTCAAACCTGGACAAGGCTTGTCCATCTGGCAGAGGGCTAGATTAAAAAAAAATATTTGATACCATAACAGTGATACTAACCATTGTAGAAAGAAAGTCCTTGCAGAAGACTTAAATTAAAACACAACAAACAAAGCTGTCTCTCAAAGAATGTTTCTTCTTTTCTTTGCACAACTACATTTGACCTGCGTGTTGTGTTTTGAGCCTTTATGTATTTTACATGTTGTGTATGTATACATTGTATGCAGCAACATGCACATGTGGGTGTGTGTGGTTGTGTGTGTGTGTGTGTGTGTGTTTGTGTGTGTGTGTGTGTGTGTGTGTGTGTGTGTGTGTGTGTGTGTGTGTGTGTGTGTGTGTGTGTGTGTGTGTGTGTGTGTGTGTGTGTGTTCAAAGGTATATAGGACCGGAGCCACAGTCAGGACATTCAAAGACACCCCACTGAGAGCGTCAAGCTAAAGAAATCTCTCTGAACTCCCACTGAACAGCTTCGCCCTCCATTTCCTTCTCTTCCTGTTTCCACTCCCCTTCTCTCCTTACCTCCGCTCTCATCCACTGCCCTTGAAACAAGAAATCTACCTCTCTGGTCTAAATGTCCTCTCCTTCCTCATCTTTGTCCCCCAAAGTCTTCCTCTCTCGCTCTTCTTCTCTTTTTGGTGTTCAAAAAATGAAGAGCAATCATAAACAGAGATTTATCTCGCACTTCTATGGTGTGCATATTGAACAAAATCTATCTATTCGTCCATCTTCAACTGTTTAATTATCACAGGTATGGATGTTGATTAAAAAAGACATGGCCATGGCCAGGGAGGGAAATATGTTTGCAACCTGCGCTGGATGGTCATGCACACACTGATGGCATGTGAACCTCAGACCACATGGTATCCTTTTTGTATGCGAGCATCTCTGGACACATGCTATCAGGGTAATAAAGTAGCATGCTAACACAGTTACACACTGTGGCAAACTAGCACACTCCACTCATTAGCATGCAGAAATGCTAATGCTAACGAGCTAATGAGCTTACACGCCATGGTTCTAGCACTTAAGTGTACAGGGGTAAACACACTCATGACCATTAAGATGAAAAATCTATCTAAATCTCCTGTCATATCTGCCCTTGATTGAGGTTCATTTAAAGTATTGCTATTGGGTTTGCTTTTTTATTATAACTGGTGTTGTATTTTTGGCAAATCAGGTCTGAATTCAGTATCCTTGTCGGTTTCCCTATTGATTTATTTGTTTCTCCCTGTAACTCTCAGTCAGCACCACTCATAAGAACCCCTTTAGTGGCCTTTGATTTGCTTGGATCTCGAGGGAGACAATGAGGGAAGGATGACATAAACCATTATTATAAAATATTGGGATTGAAATAAAGGAAAAGAAAGAGGTAAGATGGAAGAATGCTGATTGGAGACAATACGAAGACGGCAGAGCACAGGGGATCCAGCAGGGTATGAACAGTAAGGAGAAGGAAACAAAGAAACAAAGATAGAAGAATAAGACACAACTAGACATGGGAATCTCCTGGAGAAAGGCAGTGCGTGTTGAAGTGTACATTGTACATTTGTTGCATAAATGTGGGCAAAAGTGAATCATGTTATTGGTCATTGAACATGACCAATAACATGATTATTATCATGTTTCCCTATAGTTTTTTCATTTTCTGTGCAGATCGCCAACGCTGCACTTTCTCTCGTTAGAATCTAATATGATCTCTGTGCAAAGAATTTGTTCTCTTGTAAAAAACTTTTTGAACCCAATATTGTCAATCGAACCACGCCTTGAGCTGAGTGAATTGTGAAGGCCTATTGCCACATATTTCTTTGGAAATCTGATGTTGTATATTTGAGAGATGGGAAACAATATAGATGGCTAGTGCTAGTGGATTTATGGGTCAATAGAGCATGGATAGATGTATAAGATAGATAGATGGCGTTAGATAGGTGGTTAGATAAAGTTTAAGTTATGAAGCTGGGAAAGAGGAAAAGGACTAGGATCAGAAAGCAAGCAAAGGGACAATTTAAAAATATATATTGTTCATGTTTTGAAGCAAATGGGAATACATGTGTTTCCAGGGCAATTGATTATGATAGTAATATTGATTCTGACCATTACATTTTTAACAGGATGCACGCACCATCATCTGTCTCGTTTCCGTACATAACGGTAAATGTAAAACAAAATATTTAATAAGAGTATAGCTTAAACTTGATCACATCTACATTAAAACCATGTCTAGCAGCCTTCCTGATCACATCTACCCCATCTTACACTTACACAAGATTCTGCATGCCAAAAGAGTGGACAAAGACTTGAATGGCATATTGGTTTTAATCCTGTCAGATTAGTTGCAGAGCTGGTGGTGTGAAGATGTTCCGTATATCCCACTGGTGTGGCCCTGCGACACTGTCTATCCTGGACCTGCTATCTGGAGTAGTAGGACTGACAGTAAGCCTGACTAAGCTCTCATTCTTACTCAGCTCTCCTGTTTATCTGTCACCTGCCATTTCTGTGTCCGTGAGCTGACTAGATATGTCCTGGCCCTGTTTAGTCACCAGATGTGTGCTCTACATTCCTGTCTGCCTCTCTCTGCCTTCTTTCCTCAATGGAATACGATGTTGATATTCAGGGTCCTGGGGGTACTGTGTGTACCCCAACATTACTCATGAGCGCATGTGTCTGTCTATGTAATGCATACATTCATACACATGATACATTATAAACAAACTATATACATTAGCCATGGTTTTCACATTCTGCTGTCCTGCTGGATCTACAGCCAGTTGAGTCAAGCCTCACGGCGGTGGAGCTACCGGTTTAAAACCGAGGCATGGAGATAATGTCTGAAATTATTACATCAAATGCCAGCTAGGCTGCAGAAGGCAGTGTTGAGTCTCAAGTCTATCCAGCCCTGGATGTGTAATTAAAACCTTAAGACAACAATACCTGAGTGTACAAAACAATTGTGCTTCCCCCCCCCCCCTACTAAGTGGATTTTTTTTATTGGAATTAATAAGGGATTATAGCCTTCCCTCGGATCCTCCTGCAAGTGCATTTATGGGTGGAATCCGACGGGCCCTTAACGTTAGCCCACTCAGCGGCGTGTGGGTTGTTGAATGGTATATTTACCCTCTTGGCCTCTAGTCTCTACAAGACACAACTCGGCTAGGTCTTTGAGTTGCAAGAATCTCACAACGGACGTGCTTTAGTTCAAACCGAGGCCGCTGCCTCCTAGCCTCGCACAGCGAGACCATCTCCGCTCTGCTCATTAGGTCTGGAAGGCCCGCAGTCGGCTGGTTGAGGGGCGTCAGCAGACATGCGCAGCCGATTGGATAGAGCTCACGGCAGTCATATTCTGCCTTCCCAATGATGTATTTTGAGGTGCTATATTTTCAAAGTAACCTGAGATGATGGGCGTTACTGCTTGTGTTACAGTGCAAATAAACAAATCCCAAGACAGCATGAATATTATTATATTGATTTAGTTATTGTAGAAATCTCCAAAGTGGCCATTACCAGTTGCGTCAACGTCGGCCATCTCCTGATATGTCGGGCTGGTCCCAGACTATTATCTCGAGGTAAAACAGGGATGCTAGTCTAGAATTTCTTGGTCAAGATCAAGTTTCATAAGTTATACTGATTCTGATATGTTCATTGGTTGCCAATTTATTGGTGGATCCTAATATTTATGTTATTGTGTGTCCAGCATTTGAGAAGTGTCCAATATTTGAAAATTAATAAGTCTTGTAGGATAAAAACATCAATACAGCACACTTACAGCCTAAAAGTAGCCACACACACATACAAACACACACAAACACAATAACAATCACTCTTGTCTCGATGATAAAACTCTGCTGCCTCCCTCTCTCCCCCTCACAAACATGCACACATACACAGACATGGGCAAAGACACAGAGGTTTGTGTCTGTGTGTGTTTATCTAGCAGCTCTTGTATCCCATCTCTGAGTTGTCAGAACAAATTACCTGTGTGTCAAAATTGAACAGATAAATTGTCGGAGGAGCACAGCAAATTGACTCGGTCAAGGCTGTTGATCCATTGTTGTAGCGCGGAGAGGAGACACGCTCAGGCAAACCCAGCCTCATACTGTTAGGACTAAAATCGAAATGGAGAAAATAAATACAAACAACGAAACCATGGTGAAATAACAACTCTTTGTTCTTCGTTGACAGAAAGGACAGCGCCCCCACCTGTCCCCCTGCACACCAGCAGCCCAGCGCTATGTCAGTGTAGTGGTGGATTTAATGATTCGTTTCCGTGACCCAGTTCGCGTGATTCAGTTCGCCAAGAGGAGTCGTTCGCGAATCGTTCGTTCATTCGTTCGTTCAGTCGAGTTTCCGGTAGCATTAACTCCACTGAGTCTGACTGATTCAGCTGAGAACCGTGCAATGGCGTCCATTCCATGATGCGATTTACCGCTACCGGAAACCAGGCTGAATGAACAAACGATTCGCGAACGACTCCTCCCAGTTCAGTCGAGTTCCCGGGGATCGAATGGTGAACGAGAGAAACTAACCGGTTCGGTTTGTTTGTCCTAAAGACTCGTTCATTCGAACCGGTTCGCGAACGAACGAGCCAACACTATGTCAGTGTGGACGCTCCCCTGCTGGGTCTGCACAGCGGGGTTCTGATGACATCTCCACATCAGTTCCAGTCCAAGTCTACCCCGTCAGTTCGGTAGCCGCTCGCCACATTGGACCACATGAATCAACATTCTTAATTACCTTTTTTTTGGAACAACAGAAGTTACAATTAAAGAAAAGCCACATCTCTCCAGTTTCTTCTTCGCAATCCACACCACAGATTTATGCGGAAAAACCCGAGCATCCGGCAAAGGATAAACAAAGATTGGAGTTGATCGTCGACTTGAATATTGAAACAAAGGAACGGGAGGACCATGGATGAACGGAAAACTTCCAAAGATAAGTGGTACGATAAGAGCTTCCATCACCAAGCTACCGACGAAGATTGATAGCGTTTTGGGTGAGGAAACATTGGAAAAGTAGAATAATTTTTTAATCTGCTGTCTGTAAAGAATGTGTTATGTTGTATGAAAATACATCCATAAACTGCAGAAAGGACAAAGAAGATGAATGTGTGCATGTGCGTGAAACCAGAATGAGAAAAAGCATAAAGAGAAAAACAATCAAAACTGATCATAAACTCAACATGGCAACATCAGCGCCTGGCAAACATACTTCAGTCTGTATGACATGGCATTACATAAGAACATTTTAGTAAGACTGATACATTGATCGATCTCAATTCGGATCTTGCATCTGAGTGCCACAGCAGCCACTAGGGCTGGGCGATATGACGATATCATACCGTGGACGATATGAAAGTGTCTACCGGGAGAGATTTGGCTATATCGTTTATACCGAGAGAGAAAAAAAATAAAATAATAATAATAATAATTATATTGCACTGCACTGACTGAAGCAAGGCAGGTGCGAGACTCACCTGTTAATTTGAAAAAAAATCTAATTTGTATTGAAGAAACAGTTCTATTTTTACCACCAGCTATTTGCACAGCACATAACTTTATTTTATAAGTGTATAATTAGTATTTAAAATATTTGTGTGATGCTGTGATTTTTATTTTATATTACACTGCACTGACTGACAGCCAGGCAGGTGTGAAGCACACCTTTAAAAAAAAATGTTATTTGTATTGAAAAAACTGTTCAATGTTTACAAGATGTTTGCACTATATGACACTGCAGTCAATGACAGATTGTTCGTTACTTACTCCTTTGTAAGCATGGAAATTCAAGTTCAAAATAAAAGAAAAAACTGATCAAATGTGAATTATGGTTATTTTAAGCCATTTATTATTTTAATTTACTTCAAAAATACCATATCGTGATATATATCCATATCGTGATATAAAATTACTCATATCGTGATATAAGATTTTGTCCATATCGCCCAGCCCTAGCAGCCACAGTGATAGCAGGTGATGATATGTATGATATGGCAAAAAACTGCATTACGAACTGATTTGAGAGTGAAGATTCAGTGATAACAACACACCTGAACAAGCTATATGAACAGCGCAGCTCCAGCTGCTCTGGACACAACAGAGGAGGGAAGAATAATAGTCAGCGACAAGGACGTCATCTCAATTGTCAAACAGCGGACAAGGCAAGGACACGTTCAACACAAGGAGTGATGTGTTAGAGCTGTGGCAGGAAACACCACAAACCATCTGTCTCCAAAGTGACCAAGTCAGCCCAGTATACCGAGCCCACGCCCAGCCGGACGCTCGGACCATGCTAGTAACCCCAGTCAGCAAGTTAAAAGGGTAGGATATAGGTAACCCATTGGTACTTGTCAGTGCTCATCAAACTAGTTGTATGTCGATTTATCTCCTGCATTTAACGGAAAATAAAACACTTGCCGTGCCCACATTTGGAACCGAGAATTCAAGAAAATTAACATGTTTGTGTTTGTGTGCTAGGCGGATAATGTTAGAAACCGTGAGAACATGGACTAGATAAGCTAAAAAAGGCCCATGTATGTGGTTCCATAACGTCGATGGTTGGAGATCAGCTACACAAAGAGTTTGAAGATAAAGAAATGTCACACACCAGTAAGCATAATGGAGAATAAAGATAAAGCGAATACACAGATTACTACAGGGAGGTAGTCAGCAGGAAAATAGAAGGCTCCACGGCAGTCTTGTTCATTTCTACAGCCCCTTCAGGTGGCTAATCCAAGGGTCAGCGTACGACTCAATGGGAGCCCAGTGACACCCCAGAAGGGAGTAAAGCATTATAGAAAAAAATGCTCCCTGACAGCTACACTTTTCTGGGAACTCAAATCCTTACAGGAAGCGGAAAAGAGGGTAAAAGCAGAGGAAGAAGAAGTGATTCTTCAATGAGACAGTGAAGGACATTGGAGGCGAATACGTGGTCTGAATACCCTGTCCCGACCAAAGGGTGACTCATCTCCCATACAACGATAAGACAGCCGATACCAGGTTCAGTCTGCTGACCAGATAGTTTTAATCAAATGTATCCGTCTCTGACAGGTATAAGTGAGGTGATAGACAACAAACCTAGATAAAGTCGATTATGTACGTAGGTAGCCAGAGCACAGAGAACCCTGGGTACCATTTGCTGCATCATGTCGTGATGAAAGAAGAAAGATAAGGTGTGAATAGTGTGAGGTGCGTCTTCACACAGTAGACAGAAACTCACTTCATTACAGTTTCACTTAAGGAGCCAAACCTGGAGCCAGACGTGTTAGGCATATAATAAGCTATAAGCTAGAAAGCAAAAGGTAGCATAAATGTCAGACAAATCCAAAGCATTGTCCAGATTTATGTCGACCCAAGAGACAGAGACGCACTTAGATTCCTCTGGACCAAAGACATGCCAAAAATAAATGAAGATGTTCCTTTATGCACTCAACGCATGACAAGATTCAATGGAGTGGATTCTCGAGTCTCTTCCTATTAGCAGCTACTACCCAACATCACCTCCGTATGAAGACATCTATCCAAACATCTGTAATTTAACTCAACTTCAGGGAAAATGGATGAAAAAATCAAAAGAAATGAGAGAAACTAAAAACACTACATTAAACGATATTGGATAACATGGAAAATAGAATGTGATGAATTCATGTTGGATCTAAGCAGTCCGATTGACATATTAAGAGATATAAATAATACCAAGAGTGGATTGCCCATAGATTGTTTGACCCTTTTGGATCCCTGTTCACAGTTTGAGTTGAGTGCCTGTTTCAGGAGACGTGGGAGGAGCGAGGAGTTCCCCAAAACAGTTCAAACCGTTGGATGTGAGTAGAGTGGCGGAGATAGAGAGTCTCACTGACCCTGAAAACTGGAAGTGCTGTAGAAGCTATGGCACTCCAGCAGACATGGGCACTTGAGGGTTACTCCCACATTGAGAAGTAACGCACTGTGGAGGCATGGGCTGGAGTGGCTAGTGAAAACAAGTTTAGAATCCAATTCAGAGAATGCCTTTTTAGAGGAAAGATAATACAATAACAAATGACTACTGAATACTCAGAGTCACCGCTTGGATGAACAGATTCATACATAATATACGAAACAGTCAGGAAAGGAAAACCAGTGGGCTATCCACAGAATAAATAGAGAATGCAGAGATATACTGGATTTTAGTCCCCCAAGCAAAATGCTTTTCTAAGGAGATAAACAACTAAAATCCCGACAAAGCATTGTCCACCATACCAAAATACCTAACCTGCATACATTCCGAGACAATCACGGATTGCTGAGGGTCGGCAGGAGACTTCAAAAATAAAGGTCCTACAGAGAGACATCAATACATATAATAGAACCAAGACCATTTTAACAAACTGGAAGTGAAACGCTGTCATGATGACGTCCTGCACTCTGGACAACAACACACAGTGACATTAATATAAGGAGAAGAAGAAATGCTGAATGAATGAAAAGGGGGACAAATTACTAAGAAGGTTGTATCAAGCTGGATCCTCTCCAGAAGATTCAAAGTTAAATATTTACAATTAGAATTAGGGCATTTAGCAGACGCTTTTATCCAAAGCGACTTACATCGGTTAATGCACACATTTTCGGCAGAGTCAACAGCCAGTTCGTCAGGAGCAGTTAGGGTTAAGTGTCTTGCTCAGGGACACATCAACACTCAGCTAGGAGGAGCTGGGGATCGAACTAGCAACCTTTCGGACAACTGCTCTACCTCCTGAGCTAAGCCGACCCTAAATGATGGCTGCACTGCAGCAGTGAGCGGAGTCATGCGAGTAGCATCAAAAGGGAACGCCGTACGGACAGTGAGCTGACGACTGGACCATTGCAGCAGCCCATCTCCAGTGACAGCCTAAAACTATAGAGCTTGAGATTGAAGTTGACATGAAGGTAGATCACAAAGCATTGAACTCAAAGCAATTTTAGCATGGTGCTGTTCACGTGCCCGGTTACTAGGTCTTGCTTAGAACTTGTGTCAGATCTATCAACAGAAAAAAAGAATCTTCTGCAGATATAAGAGGGTCGTGTACCACCTCACTGATGGCAGCAATCACCTTCGAAGCTTGAGGGACATGGCATCTATCTGAGCAATCAATCAAGATCCTCTGGCCCCTATTGTTCTACAAAGTCTCTTAGGTCAAGGGTTGCCAGAGGAGGATCTGCAGTTTCCTCAGGCAGTGGTTGCGTCTCACTAAAAGCCGCAGCAACATTGCCGGGCACGAGAAGGAAAACATGCTGAAGATCCCGATCAGAAGCCTGAATGAAAAAGGTCCTACAATCAAGGTCAAGACCGGTCAGGGTTCGAGGCAATCTGGTTGGCAGGGTGAGGAGTGAAAGGCCTGGCCGTATAAATAGCACAAATACCACCCTGCAACAAGATTAGTGGGAAGGATAGGATGGGCATGATCTTGGAGGAGGTGCACCAGCAGCCTGGACAAGATGGGAGCAAAGCGGAGATGGGGAAAGTTGTCATGGGCTGAGCTTTGGAAAGCGATCTCCATCTAGGTTGGGTATGACCTTCTACTGAGCACGTCCAACTTGCACATGTGGGGACAGGTCATGTCACCAGCCTAAGGACTGGGACTCTGGGGCATACTCCCAGCTTGGGGAGGGGAGCTACCTTCAGCGTCATGACAAAGCCTTCAAGGTCATCGCTGAACCACATGCAGTTGAATTGACCACTGCAGGTGCTTCCACCCAGTGAAGAAAACCGCTTTCATCAGAGCTGTTCATAGGCCACTAGCAGCTTCCAGGATCCGCCACTCCGGCCTCCTACCAACAGCACAAGACTGGGAGCTTAGAGTTGACCTGGGTGAGCAACTCCAGTTAGCAAGATGTATTTTACATAGAAATGTTGTTCCAAAAAGACAAATATGCATATATATCAGGTATAACGTAAAACTTCCAAAGCTTTAAATAACTGAAGGAGTTTTTTGCTGCATCCAGAATTAATATGCAGTGAAAGTTCAGTTAGGAAAGAACAGGATGGTGTGGTCATTAAAAGCAGCCCTCAAGAAAATCAATTTTAAGCTCTGAGGAGCTGCAGTTTTAACCAAAGCTGTGATCAATTCCGGATCACCGATAGCCAAGCATCTTTTGACCTGAGCCCCCGAACTGCACCATTCAAACCTGGGAATCCAGTACTACAGCAAGCGCCCTCCCCTGTACACCTGACCCACACCAATTCAGCACCTCATCAGCCTGGACAGTTCCATGCCATGTCTAAGCAGTGCTTGGTGACATGGTTTCAGATCAGTTCCAGTCTCAAACCAAACAGCCGATCTGGTAGCAGCCACGGCAGTTGAGTACTTTGTTATATATATATATATTTTTTTAATAGAATTGTTGACAACTTAAATTAAATTCACATGAATTAAAAATCAACAGAAAGGTCACATCTCTCCAGCGTTTTCCTTTCTTCACACAACCCCTCCAGACGCCCATGCAGACACACACACACACCCACCCACACAAACAGTAGCCCACCCTCTGCCTTTGGCAAACATACAGGGTCCTTTATGTGCCTACACAATGACAAGTTACTACTAGTCAAAAGACATATCCTTGAGGAAGCCAATAACAATGGGTTTTGTCTGTTTCTTTGTGCTGATTATCTTTTCCTTCCATCAAAACTACGGATCATTGTCAGCATACAAATAGCATTGGAATGACCGGGTATTTTCTTTGAGAACAAGTTTGTCCACACAAAAGCCACTGTAATGTGTCCTTTAATTCAGCAATGCGTCCATAAAGCTCCATCCCTGAACTGTGGGGGAAGGAGGAGGAGGCTAAAGGGACCGCCAACCACAGATGATGGACAACAGAGCCTTATTTACTTCTGATCATGTTACTTACAGTTTTTTCCTATCGTTTTCGGTCATGTACCCATACTATGGTCACTTTTCCCTATCACTTAACACAGTGGGCTTTAGAGACACACACCTCTGCATATCTGTTAACCTTTGGTGCAAAATGCAATACAACAACCACACCACAAACAATGCTGCCATAACTTAACACATGTTTCCTCTCAGAACACTATGACCTAAAAAACACTAACATCTTGAAGCATTGCCAATTGCATATATAAAATGTTGCTGTGTCCTCCAGTTTGGCATAGATTTCCTGTAGTGTTGCATTGAAAAAAAGAGAAAAAACACAGACAAACACTTCTTTGGACTACAGTAATAAAGTTTGTAATATTACAGTATGACAATCCAAGCCAAGTATCTGCTGACAGTGTTCATATGTCGGTTTACCTCCCACAAAAGATGTCACAATTGAGTGTGGTAAATGTACTGTAATTCTAAATACAGTAAATACTGTATAGTACCTGTTAGTTTGTGTGAAAACCCTCACGATTGATGCCACCGTTGATCTTGGCAAGTTCGGCTGAACCCTCAGACCAGCTTCCCTCATGGACAGACCATGATTGATTACATGACAGTTGCTCTGATTTCATCAGATACAACTGTCCTTGCTGCTGCTGCTCCTCTCCCTCTCCCTCTCCCTCTTCCTCTACCTCTTCCTCTTCCTCTACCTCTTCCTCTTCCTCCTACTCCACCTTCACCTCCACCTCCACCTTCACCTTCACCTCCACCTCTTCCTCTTCCTCTTCCTCTGCCTCTGCCTCTTCCTCCTACTCCACCTTCACCTCCACCTCCACCTCCACCTCCACCTTCACCTTCACCTTCACCTCCACCTCTTCCTCTTCCTCTACCTCTTCCTCTTCCTCTGCCTCTTCCTCTGCCTCTGCCTCTGCCTCTTGCTCTTGCTCTTGCTCTTGCTCTTGCTGCATCCATTTTCCTATACCAACTACGTAAAGAAGTCCAAAGCAAATGCCAAAGAAGGCCCTTTTTCAACGAGGCACAAATTACATGTAAAACACCTGAGTAGGTCTTTAGCTGAGTAGGTCTTTAGCTGAAATGACCACCAGGTGTTTTGCATTGCAAAACTTATCCTCTGTGTTTTGTACAGATCATTGTATGTAGTGTTGCTTTTACGTAAAAAAAAGTAATTCCATGCCAATTCACCAAGAACTATGGTGCACAGGGGGAAAAAAATCTAAATTACTGTAAAATAAAATAAATAAACTATAAACTAAATATTTTTTCTTATTCAAACATGTAACTTCAATTGTCTGTCCAAATGCAGCATCTTTCCATCTACAGTGATCTAAATTACTGTTAGGTTTTGAACAGAAAGTTCACTGTTTTGAACAGAGTATCTAAACATTGGTAAAATATGCTGTAGTTCCACAGCGTTTTGCCGGTAGTGAACATTGACTGGGGCAGGTATCCATGAAATTTGGAAGAAGGCGTCATTGCCAGCATTTGTATCTTAGCATAGGGGCAAGTAACCACGGTTTGGTTCACATGGTCTACTGGTATGCTCACTGTGTGAAGTGTTTAGGGAATGTGAACATGGTTTAGGTAAATTGCCTAAAACGATAGGAAAAAACTGTAGTGTAGGAAAGTTCAATACAATACCAGAAAGTGCAATACCAGGTAATTTCTGTCCATCATTTCATTCTATTCCTACCAGAAGGTTTAGATCTGGATGGAGTCTATTTACCAATATGTCTATGTGGCCGAGCAACTGACCAATGACCAGACACTGATATTCGCTGATATTGTCGTTTGTTCACATGCATGTTAATTGTATGTTTATTGTAATATAATATTTCAGCATATATTCATCCCAAAACACGCATGAAGCATGATCTCAAAGGGATGTCGGCAAGCCACAAGCTAGCGCTTGAAGCATGCTATCATGAGTCAGTGTGTTTTTATTAATACCTTGAATACCCCTAGCCCGGGATCCAGCCACCCTTCCATATTTCATTCTGCATATCTCTGGGGTTATTTATCGGTATGTAGATCCCCAAGGACACATTTTGTGAAACGGTTAAACCCAGCTGTTCCACCGTGGCTAAGCCACTGTCGCACACCTCCTTATAGCACCTCGGGTGGTGCAAAAATGTGGGGCTGGGTGACACCGATGGAGCCATTGTTACCGTCTGCTATCGGAGACATCATAGCTGGGAGATATTTTGTTTTGTTGCTGCATGCTAGTTTAATTGTGGGTGATATGCTTTGGTTTGAGTTATAGCGCATTGTATTCCCGTTTTTGGTAATTCCAATATGCTTATTTATTTGTTAACCACGATTTGCGAAGGTTGAGGGAGATTCAGAAGACCTTTGAAGGATTTGGTGGGTCTTAGCTGGTTTTCAGATTTATCTCGGTATACTAATATATTAAGATCATTAAATACATATTCTCATCTCTCTGTGAATCTGATATACTAGGATATTTCATGTTTTTTCCCTTTAAAATCTATTGCCCATATCAGTTTGATTTCCTTTAATAAAAATTCTTGAAATATTGCATAATTGCAACAATGTATAAACTAATAACTAACTAAGAAGTAAGGGATAATCACCTCAAAGCAGGGCAATAAACTGTTTGATATGCCAGGCTCGTGGACGGCTTACCTTCCGCGAGCCGGGCATATCAAACTGTTTATTGCCCTGCCTTGAGTTGATTATCCCGTTTATTCTACTTCTTGCTTGCCAACATAATAAAACAATTCAAATACTTTAAACTTTAGAACTACGGTGAATAATGTTAGCTCAGCTGTAGTTAATTTGTTTCTATAGCAACCACTAAAGGCTGCATCGGATCACTAGTTTAATAATGTAGTTGCTACATTCCTATCAAGTCAGCTTTAATAACGATTGATCAAACATGCATTCCTCATTCCAAATAACTTTTATTTACAATAAATGTATAACAAAATTATTGCGTTTCATGCAATCATTTATGTGTATTACAGTTTTTTCCTATCGTTTTAGGCAATTTACCTAAACCATGTTCACATTCCCTAAACACTTCACACAGTGAGCATACCAGTAGACCATGTGAACCAAACCGTGGTTACTTGCCCCTATGCTAAGATACAAATGCTGGCAATGACGCCTTCTTCCAAATTTCATGGATACCTGCCCCAGTCAATGTTCACTACCGGCAAAACGCTGTGGAACTACAGCATATTTTACCAATGTTTAGATACTCTGTTCAAAACAGTGAACTTTCTGTTCAAAACCTAACAGTAATTTAGATCACTGTAGATGGAAAGATGCTGCATTTGGACAGACAAATGAAGTTACATGTTTGAATAAGAAAAAATATTTAGTTTATAGTTTATTTATTTTATTTTACAGTAATTTAGATTTTTTTCCCCCTGTGCACCATAGTTCTTGGTGAATTGGCATGGAATTACTTTTTTTACGTAAAAGCAACACTACATACAATGATCTGTACAAAACACAGAGGATAAGTTTTGCAATGCAAAACACCTGGTGGTCATTTCAGCTAAATCTCCAAAAAGTAAAGCACAGTGAAAAAAACTGTTGTGTTTGTGATTTGTTTCTGGATCATATATTACGTACTTACTGTATGTAATTTGCATTACAAAAACTGAAAATTGTTATTCTCAGTTTCTCATAAAACACTTACAGTATTTACTGTATTTACAATTACAGTACATTTACCACACTCAATTGTGACATCTTTTGTGGGAGGTAAACTGACATATGAACACTGTCAGCAGATACTTGGCTTGGATTGTCATACTGTAATATTACAAACTTTATTACTGTAGTCCAAAGAAGTGTTTGTCTGTGTTTTTTCTCTTTTTTTCAATGCAACACTACAGGAAATCTATGCCAAACTGGAGGACACAGCAACATTTTATATATGCAATTGGCAATGCTTCAAGATGTTAGTGTTTTTTAGGTCATAGTGTTCTGAGAGGAAACATGTGTTAAGTTATGGCAGCATTGTTTGTGGTGTGGTTGTTGTAGTGCATTTTGCACCAAAGGTTAACAGATATGCAGAGGTGTGTGTCTCTAAAGCCCACTGTGTTAAGTGATAGGGAAAAGTGACCATAGTATGGGTACATGACCGAAAACGATAGGAAAAAACTGTAAGTCGGACATTCCCATCGATTAAATTTAGACATAGAGAAGGGCATAGGGAAATTCATGTCAGAGAAAGATAAATCGGACGAGGTAGGCTGAGAGGATTGCGTAGCTTGGGGGGGAGAGACCATGCTTGCTGCGGGGGCCTGCTTGGGTGCGACAACACCTGACTCCAAACTATGTCTCTGTTGGATGGCGCCCAGTAGCTTTTGAGGCTGGATTCACACAAAAGGTATATTTGCAGTAGGCTTCAGGTTATTATTACAATGAATTTATAACCTAGGCTTAGGCTCACCTGTGTCCCGTAACAGACATGATTTGTCTGGTCTCTAGCCTGACCTCAGACAGACGACGGACAGCCGTGCTTCTAAGACTGTGGTTGGTGTATCTGGTGGTCAGACTAGCAGCTTTGGACAATCGTGGAAGCATGTCCCCCAGGTAGTTCTTCCCCATCGACTGTGTGGAGTACCAGAGATGTTGTTCGGGGTCCTTCAGTGGATGGAGGTAGAAGGCGGTGACACCCGGCGGACGTCTGGCAAGATATCTTTTGAAGCTCAGGACTCAACATCTGGGGTTGCCTGGTTCCGCAAATATTGCGCCTCGGAGGTTTTCCTTGTTTGGGTCATTTGGATGTTTGTGGTTCTTCGTCTCCGGATTGAACGACAAACTAACATATTCATCCCCGGCGTCATCCACTTTTATGGCGAATGAGGAAGCAGTCAGCTCCCGAGTGCCCTCCCTGCCTCGCCTCGCCAAGCAAAGCTGGAGGTCAAACCAAATTTTGGAGACGAGACCTAACGGGGTGTCCGGGGAGAGAGCTGTGGATTCAGGCAGCAATTTCAGGTCAGCCTCGGTAATGTCTGGATGCTGTTTCGCCTTGTCTTGGCCATTCTTTCTATGGGTTTTTATGATGGATTTGAACACCCTGTTGCTGGTGGTAAAGTCACTAAATTGAACCTTGAGAAATGACAGTTCAGTGAGGCTCTGATGCGGTCATCATTTCCACACTGTATGGCTTGCCTACTGTGCTTTGAACTGTAGCATAAAAACGTCTAAACAATTTGTTTAGTTCTTCAGCGCTGCAGGTGTCCGGGCCAGTTGTCACTGTCAGACTATCCTTCTGGTGGCTCTTCCACTCGGTGAAAACCTTGATAGCAAAGGCAGTTGCCTTCTTCGTCTTTGATTCAGCGGCCCCGTCTTCAATTGTACGCAGCTCCTCATCGGTCAGATTTCGGAAACGGGTACCCTGGGCCTTGTCTTGTCTTTTCTTTATTTTTTATTTTTTTCATAGTCGCCCTCAAATGTCTTCCCTACTCCAAATTGATTCAAATTGACCTTGAGTTCGTCCATTTCCAACTACTGTGAATTATACTGTACTGTTAATAACGTTAGGTCGAATATGGCTGAATTAGTTTCTATAGCAACAACAAGGCTGCAACTGATCACTAGTTTAATAACGTAGTTGCTACATTGTATCTCGCTTGCGAAACTATGAATAGAATGACTCTCCGGCACATTTTAGAATTATTTTTAACCAAAGTTTATTTTTACAATGCACCTCATGTATGAAATGTATGTGATTGAAAACGATACAAGCGGCGTATTAATCGACTATTTGATGACGCTGTGCTCAGTCAGCAGCAAGTAGAAGCAACAAGTCAGCGGGCAACTTGCCGGGTTAATTCCCTCCTCCCAGCCAATCAGTCAATCATCCTCTCAAACGTCTGTAGGAACCTCTTGGTCACTGTTAGTGCACAGGACACATCAGATTTAGTCTTGGATCTCAACCTGTCTCCCCCTCTCCGATGTTATCATGACATGAATAACTATTAAATAAATAGGTTGGCGCTTTGTTTGTCTCATTTCACTCAAAAGACTTTGCTTTCCTCCAGTTTGAACACTGATTGCCTGCAGCGGTATCTTAAATATTATATTAATCATTTTTTACATTTCATCTGGAAGTAAGCGTAGTCGTAGTTAGCTGATTCAAACTGCTATCAGCCTATTGAAATAATAGCATAATTATAATAATGAGTACAACCACAATGAATGAGTTTAATCAATGAGAAAAACCAGCAACTTTGAGATGGAGGAAAAATACATACAGGAGATTACCCGCACTTTCCAACATATCAAAACATATCTCCCTTCCCTTGGCGTTTTAGAAGCTCCATTCTGAATACCACCAGGTGATTACAGTTTTTTCCTATCGTTTTAGGCAATTTACCTAAACCATGTTCACATTCCCTAAACACTTCACACAGTGAGCATACCAGTAGACCATGTGAACCAAACTGTGGTTACTTGCCCCTATGCTAAGATACAAATGCTGGCAATGACGCCTTCTTCCAAATTTCATGGATACCTGCCCCAGTCAATGTTCACCACCGGCAAAACGCTGTGGAACTACAGCATATTTTACCAATGTTTAGATACTCTGTTCAAAACAGTGAACTTTCTGTTCAAAACCTAACAGTAATTTAGATCACTGTAGATGGAAAGATGCTGCATTTGGACAGACAAATGAAGTTACATGTTTGAATAAGAAAAAATATTTAGTTTATAGTTTATTTATTTTATTTTACAGTAATTTAGATTTTTTTCCCCCTGTGCACCATAGTTCTTGGTGAATTGGCATGGAATTACTTTTTTTACGTAAAAGCAACACTACATACAATGATCTGTACAAAACACAGAGGATAAGTTTTGCAATGCAAAACACCTGGTGGTCATATGCGGAGGATAGGAGGGATTAGCCCAATTCTGCGCCACTGTTGGGCTATTGTAATATACAGTATGTGCAGGTTTTGTGCATTGCATTTTTTGTTAGAACACATTTTTTGACTTTGTAATGTATTTTCTGTTTTGTGTAACACTTGCACTGTGACAAAATCTCCAAAAAGTAAAGCACAGTGAAAAAAACTGTTGTGTTTGTGATTTGTTTCTGGATCATATATTACGTACTTACTGTATGTAATTTGCATTACAAAAACTGAAAATTGTTATTCTCAGTTTCTCATAAAACACTTACAGTATTTACTGTATTTACAATTACAGTACATTTACCACACTCAATTGTGACATCTTTTGTGGGAGGTAAACCGACATATGAACACTGTCAGCAGATACTTGGCTTGGATTGTCATACTGTAATATTACAAACTTTATTACTGTAGTCCAAAGAAGTGTTTGTCTGTGTTTTTTCTCTTTTTTTCAATGCAACACTACAGGAAATCTATGCCAAACTGGAGGACACAGCAACATTTTATATATGCAATTGGCAATGCTTCAAGATGTTAGTGTTTTTTAGGTCATAATGTTCTGAGAGGAAACATGTGTTAAGTTATGGCAGCATTGTTTGTGGTGTGGTTGTTGTAGTGCATTTTGCACCAAAGGTTAACAGATATGCAGAGGTGTGTGTCTCTAAAGCCCACTGTGTTAAGTGATAGGGAAAAGTGACCATAGTATGGGTACATGACCGAAAACGATAGGAAAAAACTGTAATAAATTCTTTCCTCAGCCCAAGGAAACCTTCAGTATAAATGTATTGGCTTGTGATCGCCATACAATTAAGCATTAAACGGTAGTGCTGTTACTCCATTCCTTTACTTCCGATTAATTTGACAACTAAAGTGCACTGGTACACTCATGGAATGTTAGCATTCTGAGAATATACAATGGCACCAACAAAACCTTTGCTCATCCTGTCGATATCATAACTCATTATATAAAAAATATTAATTATTAATTATTAGATACACATATATATGGATGGACATTCAATCTAGATCATAATAGTGTCCAAAAGTTTATGTGCATTTGGAAGTTTGTAATTGAAGTGACTGAGGTACGCTCTGTTAATCAACTGAACTAGGGATTTTAATGCAAATTGAAGTGATTTATTTTTAAATCACACAAAGACGGTGTTTATAAAACCATACAGAGTGAGACTAATTAAAGAGAATTCCTACTTTCTCTCCTATCATCGTACAACCAGCCCCTGTACATATTTATGCACTCAGCACTATAGGAATAAATCAATTTTTATAGGCAAAGAAATGACCCAGACTTCTCTGGAAGCCCGGTGTCGCCACGAGACCGTCAGATGGACGATCCGATTAAAGGAAGATCATCTCAGTTTACTGATGAGCACGGGCTGAGCTGTTTCTGTGCTGTGCGCACTTTACACACTCCCCTCTCCAGATGCCTTGCAATAATAAAATGCTGACCCAGTGGGCTAATTTAATAAAAGACCCCTTTTCTACGTTACCACAGAGACGTAGCAGGTAATTACGCCCGTGGCCCGATCCCCTTGTGCACATGTAATTATAAGACGGAACATTGATCTGAGGTTGCCCCCTCGGGGTTACCGGGGGAGACGGACGGCTGCCACCATACAGCGGGCCCCGGCGGAGCGGGAAAAGGGCCGGATCAGTAACAAGGTGTCCATAAAAGGGCCTCACTTTATTAAAGAGGCCATCTGACTGATTAAGTCTTTAATCTAACAAAGAGAAAGCATGGTGGGTCTGCTCCCGTACGCTGATCTGAACACACCCGTCTGGAGGACTTTTACATTTCAATCTCGGACTCAGAAATCATTAACATTAACAAAGAGCAAGAGGAGAAAGAAACAAAAACAAGGTGTGTGTGTGTGTGTGTGTGTGTGTGTGTGTGTGTGTGTGTGTGTGTGTGTGTGTGTGTGTGTGTGTGTGTGTGTGTGTGTGTGTGTGTGTGTGTGTATGTGTGTGTGTGTGTGTGTGTGTGTATGTGTGTGTGTGTGTGTGTGTGTGTGTGTGTGTGTGTGTGTGTGTGTGTGTGTGTATTTTGCTTCATTATAAGTAACAGGGAAGAAGGATGAAGGAAAAAACAGTGCGAAAAGAATTGTCTAAAGACTTTTAATTGGATTTTTTTCTTAATTGAGTTCTGTATTGTGGCTAATAAAAAAGTGTACATCTTTATGTTGCACTGCACTGAAACACACACAGGCACGCACATAAATACACACACAGCTAACACCTAAATTGAACCCAGGGGGTCAGGGGTAGCAAGGAGGAAATGGGAAGCAGTGGGTTGAACGTCGGACCCTTCGAGTAAAATTTCAATTTAGACTAGTTTAGATTGACTGGCTAATTTCCAACAGCTTACCTATAATAGCTTTTCTTAGTGTCGCCTTAATTAAGCTCTCACGTTAGCACTTCATACTGGGGACAGACACTAGACCCTGTTAGTTCACATTTTTCCTGGTGAGAAAAACTTGTAGACATAAGCATATATATTCACTCAACAAAGATAAAGCTTTGAATATATGTTGTATTATATTGAAAAATAAGATGAAATATATTTGCATTGTTTTCCAATACAGCCAAGTGTATTATGGCTTTCTGATATGTGTTTATTTCACAAAGATATCGACCAATTACATTTCAATCATATTTTAAGCCTGATAAATTATTACTTATCTTTTGTTTTATAATTATACTCCTTTCATAAAGCCAGATGTATTTTTAAAGAGACTTAAAGGTATACCCATGAAAGAATAATTTCTGCATGGATATGACAAAAAAAAAAATGCAAAATGTGTTGCAATATGGTGTGTGGCAATTTGTGCAATCACGGCTATGAATGACTGGAACTAGCTTCTAATGAGGTCACACAGTGATCAATATATAATCATTTAGCAAAGATTTAACGAATGCAGACTATTTGATAGCTGACATCTGTCAGCTTTTAATGTTCTTCTGAAAATGTATAGTCTGTGTACATATCTGCATTCCTTAATGCTTAGAAATCGAACTGCACCCTGCATCTTAAGCACACATGGAATGACCAAGTTGGACCTAGTTCAAACTTCATCTTGTCACATCACTCGCCCCCAGCAGTCATATCCATCGAGCATTCCTGTTTACTTTGCACACTTTTAGAGCCATTCCTACATTTGTGAAACTGATCAGATGCACCACATGCAGTTCAAACTTTCTGAAACGTAGACACTTTTCCCCCTGGAAAACACCGCCCTTACAAACAAATGTTCATTACTATCAAGAAACACCACTTTCGGAGAGCCAAAGACCTTAAGGAGATTCTGTAAAATTGCTGAGATTCTCCCTCTGCAATATACACAGAATCTGGCCGGTTCTTAAGAAAGATGTGGCTCAAATCGAACACCACAAACTGCCGTTCCTCCTCCAGACTAGCGCTCCTCTGCTCTGGCAGGGCTACATCCATTCTGCCTCTGCAAAGGATTAACAATGCTGCCGTGCAACTGATATTGAACCAATTGAAAACATTCACTAAACTGTTACCTGCCCAGGACAGTAAATTAATTGACTGGAAAAAATAAAAAGCGGAACCCTGTTTTAGAATTTTATTTTGGTAGTTGGAAAAATTATAGACAATCTCACTTTTTCCAAATTGCCCCATTAGTTGGTTCAAGGTGTAATTATGGAAATTTCTAATATCTTATTATCTTTTAATTATAATGTTCATTATACTTACTCCGGAAGGAATGAAGTTAACTTTTTTTTCTATGTTTAGGGGGCTAATTATGTTGGCCCCAAACCCGCCTTGTCTGAAACATTTCCTTATTTATCGAGATAGACATCTAATATACCTTCTTTTCATTAAGCAACTCTTTTGCATGTCATTCAGCTGCTATGACAAGATCTTCTTGAAATGTATGCCTAATAGGTTCACAACATTGTGTGTTCCTTAAGTTTATTATAACAAGGATGTATTGTGATTTGACAGTTTTATGTCAATATTCAAATTTAATGAACTGAGATTTATTGTAAGCAAAATGTGCAATACTTTTCTCCAAATCTTACAAAATAACCTCTTTATTATCTTAATGGTAATAAGCTTCTAAGATTACCACTGTCAGTGCTAAGCTATTTCAGTTTGCATCAAATAGGCTGGGTAATTAAGATCAGTGGTTGGAAAAAACAGCTCAAAACATCACATTATCAGCCAAATATGAAAGAAAAATTGTAATTTACACAGTAATTCAAAACTTTACGTGCCAAATAGAACAAGGATTTAACTGAGGAATAGGACGTACAGGCTATTACTTGACTGAGACTGCATCCATGTTGCAGAAGCTGTGGCCTGTGGGGGAAGATTGTTCTCCTAAAGTAGGAAATCCACCCTTAAGAGTTTTTGCGTTTTGTTGTTCGATCTAGCAGAGGAACATGTAGATGAATATAAACCCTACAACAGATGGAGATCTACAATCAACCAATAAACTGGTCCTGCGTTGGACAGGACCAGGAAGTGAAGGCTGTCATGTTAATTAAAAGCAGGAGCAGAGCTGGCGATAGAGCTCCCTTATGAAGGAACCGTTCAGGGAGCTAATCTAATAGATTGCTTTCCTGACCCAAAGGTTCCCCATGAGGGAAGACCTCTTCTCTTTCTTTTTGTAATATTGTGCCTGGGCTCATCTACCTCTTTAGAAAGGACACTACTAATATTATCCCGTTTTCATGGAAAGACTGAGACGCACCGTATAAGCACATTATACTGTGTTCTGCATGTTGTATTCAGCTGACATGTTTCTGTTACATTGACCATCCAGGACTAGACTCGAGCATGTTCAAATGATCCCAGATTCAGGCTGGGAGAGAGTCAAGTATTGTAGCAATATCCCGGACTACCACAATGCAATTTCGTTCGGGTCTGTCCTAGGAGCTGAGTACTCCAGTTAACAGTCCCCGGAGCAAACGAATAAGAACATGAGAAGAAGAGCCACATCAAAGAAAAGGACAACTAGAATATGTGGTCAGCAGTGAAGACCTCCTCCAAAGGAATCAGCCTGACAGAAGTTGGCCTGGCTTGGAGGACGCCAATTGACTGACTGGGTGTGGTATGCCACTCCCACTGCCACACCTCCTTTGAGTGAGTCACTTGTTACTTGGATCGGGTGAAACAACTAAAAAATATCAAAATGGAAACAGATATTACTCTAAAGCCATGTAGCAGAAACATGTATCGCCCCCCCCCTGAAGCCTCCTCAGAAGTCCCGCCTCCTCTAGCCAATAACGCATGTTTGAAGCACCCCATTCCTACCCAACCCTAATAGTGAAACCCTTGTTATCCTAACCCTGATCACAGACATGTTGATGGAACCCTATCTACTTTTTTGACCACCACATTCACGTTTTTGGCACCCCTTTAGTCATGCACCCAGTCTCTCAGTATGGGCCTTCGGTACCCTCACAGAGGGCTTGTTTACTGAGTTTAAAGACCTGAGAGGTACAGCTTTGTACCAGGACCATTCAAATAGAACCTTGAAAAATCTAAATATCTAATAAGCCTGAAGTGTCTTGGAAGTTCTACAAGTGAGAGTGGCCTTACATCAAGATAAGAGAGACCCTTGCTACACATTGGGCCCTATCTTGCATCTAGCGCAATTTACTTTCTACACTGACGCATGCATCGTTGCTAGTTTGCAACTGGCGCAGAGCGTTCTTTTCACTCCACCGCCACGCGTCGGTAAATTAGGGAATGATCTTGCGCCCCAAGGAGCGGTTTGGTGAAAGGAGGAGCCATTTTCTGGCGCAAATGTTCCCTGGTGCTATTTTGCAGTTTCAGAAAACAATTCCGCCACGAACCAGGAAATACCTGGTATAAAGGCAGTGGCGCGTTGTTCAGATGCTATTTTAAGGGCGCATGCATAATGTTGCTTCTGCACCTCGCGCATAGTCTTTGCTTCCCTCATCTACCTAGCCACACATTCTTGGTAAATTATTTGGGAAAGAACAACTGATACAGTGGTGATAAGTTGTACTTTTAAATCAATGCATCTGCAGACAATGTACAGCAAACACATTTTAACACAGACATCGTGTACAAGCCAATAACTTTTAGGATTGATGAGCATTTGATCGTGAGAAAACATTGTTTTAGCGCGAGTGAGTGTTCAAAAGAATGAATGAATGTGGGCGCGCATGTGTGTATGTGTAAAATAATTAATGAATGCGGGCGCGCTTACTGGTAAGAAACAACGTTTGTTAATGTATTGTGTATATCATTAAATAGAACCACAGTTACCGCATATCATATGTGTGTTAAGTTTTCTTTGCCAAAATGTATTTGAGGACTCGGAAGTTGTGTAGGAGTATTTCGGAAGTTGTGGAAGAAAACGCCATTCCATGTATGAATTAGGCAATATTATTTGGCCATACACTGAGCCATGCATCTGTCTCATCGGAAACTGCAAACGCGCTGTCAAATTATCAACTCGTCAGATTCAAATGCGCTCATGGCTCTTAAAGGGGATGGGAGATGGCACTCTCATTGGTTTATTGCAAGAAAATAAAAAAAATAGGGCCCATGCACTTCTTTCTCTGCACTGCAGGAATTCGTGTTTGAGCTTTGTGGCAGAATACTACAATTCGTGGTTGGTTTATTTTTTTTCTGTTTAATATTAAACATTATCGTTCTTTGCAATATGTTAATGGCTGTTGGTCAAGCTTCCCGCAATATGCTCAACTGTGCTATTTCCCTACATTACTCCAAAGGACTTTTGCTTCCCCCTCGCAACATAAGGAGGCAGCCTCCTGTAAATTGATTGAATATAATTTTTTTTGTGACAATGGCAATCGGATCAGAGAGCTGGTGACCTGGCAACGCTAGCGCTAGCTTAGCCATTGATGCATTCTAGAACTCAATGTTTTTCGGTGCAAAATTTGCTCCTGTTCCTCCTCACTTTTGGAGAAAAGTCAATGATACTCTGGTGAACATTTCGGTATGCCTCTATCCCTGAGGCTATTACGTTTGTGATCAACGAAAAAAGGGAAAGGGCTGGGTCCGGGACCGCATGTTGGAACCTAGATACAAGGTCTATATCTGGGCTCCCGGCTGCCAAAACAGACCCAATCAGCCGGGATTATAGGGACAAGCAGGCCGGCTCCTCTTTGAACGATGCTGTGCCACGGCAGCTGCACCGATATCACTCTGGATTTACAAGTCTGCTGGCCAAGTAAATATACCGGCAAAAAATGTCTGCATCCTCTAAAATTACTGACTAAATTACTGATTTCTCATTCCAAAAACATTGCAAAAAAGTCATATGCAGGATTCTGAAACCATGGTTTTTGTAGTGTAGTT
>NC_079414.1:4685347-4720347 GCF_026213295.1 Gadus chalcogrammus | reverse complement strand
CATCCTGCACTATATTAGCGACCAATGGGAAGGCCTGGAATCCATGGGCTGGATTCAGGAACACCATTTCAGTCATTCAAAAAAACAGTAGGATGGGGTCTGGAGCTGTTTGCTCTATGGCTACAGGAAGCTGATGTTGAGGAGTCAAACCGGCACTGGATAAAATGTGTCATTTTATCCACTTCATGCAAGGCGACTACATATATCTACATATAGCTTTTGAACTTGAACTTGAACTTGATATTCAGTACATATTTCAAGCTGATCCAAACTAGCTGATCAAAAAAGTGGGGATCCTTTTGGATGATCTAAACATGGGGGTGCCGCATTCCTGTGCACTTGGATGATGATGAATCTTGATAATAATATTAATTTGGTTAAATGTTATAGAGAAAAGTAATAGTTTAATTCATCATCTCACAATGCTGTTCCAACATATTAAAGGGACAATAAACTAGAGAAAAAGATCAAGGTGGAGTTGCAAGCATGGGAAACAAAAGAAGAGAGAGGCAGCCGGAGCAGGTAGAGCTGGTGGTGGAGTCAGGGAGGGGGGATGACTGATAAGAGACTATTCGCTGAAGGCCGTATGGGGATGGTGATTATAATTAATATGACCAAGAGGATATGCTTTTTGTACTGCAGTAATCATTCCACTATCTGCCTGGACTTCTGAATTTAAATAAATACTTATTACATTGTGCTAAATTTTATGAGTCAAAACCATCAAACGGTTTATAAAGATGTTTAAATGGTTATGTATGCTTTTATTACATGAAAAATAACATAATTAAATGTTTGAATATAATTGTCAAATGCTTCACTACTATTCATACACATTTTTGTGACTCAGATTTAAATTTATTGTTGAAGAACAACACACTCCGATTAGAAATGATCACCGCATTTAAGCTAAATGCCGACGCTCAACTACCTTGATTTAAGGATTCATGCCCTATTTGGATCTCTTAAACTTGAAATGTGATAGCTGTTTGATTCAAAATTTTGTCCAGGTCATTTTGTTCCAAAGGTAACACAAAGGTGCAGCCTAAACAAATATTCTCTAAGTCCTTGTACCTTAACACCATGTGCCATGTCAGGCAATTCAGCTACAAAAACGTCAAACTGTCAAATATCTTTGAACAGCGAAAGCAGCAGAAACTCCCTCTTCATATAGAAAGTGTCCACAGAGACGTCAAACTCTGTGCATCGTTCCAAACTTGTGATAGCGCCATCGAGACAAGTTCCGTCTCGCTTATAGAGCTCAGGGTGATGTGTGCCAAAGCAGGACAGATGAGGTGTCATCTGGTCTATAATACTCATGAATCCAGAACACCCTCCATTAAGTTATTTATGCAGGACACAGTAGAAAGATTAGCAGGGCCTATGAGCTGTACAATACAACCCTTTGTGTGTTTGTCTACAGAGGAAGGGGAACACACGTACAGGGGTATTGGAAGGGAACAGAGATGGGGTTCAGGGAACTCCATGGACTGAGGTTTTTATACAAGTTCCAGGAGTTAATCGTAATAATGGTAATCTACAGAAAAAAACATATTACCGTAATGTGCACCACCTCCAGTAAGTGAGGCCACTAGTTCACAAAAACATAGCATAACCCATGTGCTCCTCAACCACAGGAACTAGGGAAAAAGTACCTACGCTGGTTTATTTTGGTTTGGTAGCGACATCATTTCTATCCAGTGGCTTTTTACTGTGTGTTTTTACTAACCTCTCAGCATAATCTGTCAGTATTGCTCTTTAAAAACGCAATTGATATATTATGCTTAACAAATATACATTTCAAAAAGTGCCGCTACCAGTGCATTGCTTTGCTCAGGGCCTGTGTTGAATAAGAAATGACTTCCTGACAAATTGTTCTGAGATTGTATAATCTTTCTAAGCTAGTGAAGAAGAATTGTAGATGAATAAGCTCCTTCTTACTCTTTCACATTGTAAAGTTACATGTGTTGACAATTTATCAGCTGAAGAAAATCAAGGGACCAAGAAAGCAGGGCCATTATGGGATAGATGCGGAACTCTAGGGCTCAACATCTCCTCCTTCCGTCAGTGTCTTCCCAGTGACTTCTGGTAAACACAGCTTCTCCCTCTTCAGTTACTTGGCGGGGCTATATTTCTGTTCAGGCGTTCGCCATCCCCACTCACCACAATAGGATTCGGGGGGAGCTGCTAATCAAAAAACATCCAGTAACAATTAAAGCATACGATAGCGTGCATTTGATCTATGGATGGCAAGTTCAGTCCATGTTAAAATCGACTCACAGTGGAATATTCCTGGTGTCTTTGGCTATGGAAACACAATAAAAACAGATGTTTAATTTGAAAAGCAATGACAGCAATGTGCCTTTGATTCCCCTTTTGACTTAAATGCCGGAGTCAGAGTTCTGCAAATTGGATATGTCTTGCACATGTTTGTGTGTGTGCATTGTATGTGGATGTGTGCATGTTAATACCTATGATTGCCTTTGAGTGTATTGGCATGTGTGTGTGTGTGTGTGTGTGTGTGTGTGTGTGTGTGTGTGTGTGTGTGTGTGTGTGTGTGTGTGTGTGTGTGTGTGTGTGTGTGTGTGTGTGTGTGTGTGTGTGTGTGTGTATGTATGTGCAAATTGTGCATGTGTGTGGTACTGTTCTCTCACACAAACGCATATGTTCACATTTACTGCCATTTGAGCAGTGACCAAGCAGTCTGCTCTCACACTGAGAAACAACAGGGTAATATTTCACACTGAGCAGTAAATATACACTTACAGATAAAATCACAAGCACCTTCTCTTTCTTTTCCTTCCCTCTATCTCTCTTGCCCACCATTTCATCCTTTCCTTCAATAGTTTGTCTCCCTTTTAAATTTTATTTGACTCTCTGTCATTATTTTTGTTTTATAATTTATCCAAGTCTCGTCTGTCCAGTACTTCACTGTGTCCTCACAACTTAGCTTATCTTCAGTGAGCAGACTGCAGCCATCAGAAGGTGTGTGTCCCTTTTTAGGATTTTGTTGTGTGTTTGTTCGGATATGAAGCGGCCAAGGCAGTGGATTTTGCAGGTTCCTACTGTAGTCTACTCTATTTGCAAGCACAGTTAAAGTGTGGCACTCCCACCTCACTAGGGGGACTTTTTAAGATGTGACACACCGGAGGGGGCTGGGTTAAGACGTGACATGCTGTGGCAAAAGTCTTGTCTCAAAAGAACAGGTGCTAAACAGATTTTTATCAAGTAGAATTCTCCTCGGGAGTCCATGAAATGTGTCTTTCTTTAAGACCAAAAAGAAAACCCTGTACGCTTCATGGGAGCGGCGCCCTAAAAGAGTACGTTATCCTGCAAATGGGCTCACTTATTTGGTCCCTCCTAGAATCGTTGAATTCCCATTGTTTTAGCCGATTAACAAAGGTGCAATTGATACTTGGATGAAGTCCAGGAAAAGAGAAATAATACACGTTATCAGCCAGTCCTTTGTTTAACCTTCCACGTTGGCCAAGGGCTCAATGAATATGCAATACAGAACGTACACAACGCCATACCATCACACTCACCACGTTATAAGTGAACCTAAATACATATATTATTATTATTATAATTTAATTTTTTTATATATATTTCACTAATTTATGTTTAATTATAATCGGTGGCCATACCTACATTACGTGTCGCAGAACAATAGTTCCAAATTATGAGCCTTATCAAATAACTTCTAAGAGGCTTATGACACATTGTTAGTGGACTAAGCAAATAGTCAACTGTCAATGCAGCCTTAAGCTACTTACAGAAGCGGGGGCCAGTGATCCCCTTCTGAAGCATACCTGCGTGACAAATGTTATTTTACAATATAAAGTAGCATTTGCAAATGCTTACATTGACAGGATCAACTTTTGAGCCACGGTTGCCAAACTTGGCAACTCACTGCCTTGGCAATAAGCCACTTAACAATTAGGCCATTTATATTTCATTTCAATCAGGGAAAATCCAGCCTAATTAAAAAAATTCTTTGTAAACTACTCAACCTTTACAAACATCTTCCCATTTCCAATAATCAGGTGAATTCATTACGGAGCGACCGGCGGCACTTCACCCCCAGACTAAGTCCACTCTCCCTGCTGCATTTTTATTTCCTTAAGTAAGGATGAAACAGTAAAACGATAAGACGGGTTGCTGGGCAAGAAACCTTTAACACTTGGAGTAATTACTTCTCTTTGTGTCTTTCTTTTTAAATTCATTTTAATTAAGGGCGTCAGTGTTGCCTGTAAACGTCCATTTCCTCGCTAATCTAAAGTAATGCGGCCACTAATGAACAGCGAATTGAATGTGTTGAGTCAAGTGGCCTTTTGGCTTGTAGCACTCCCATGCTAGCTCGCTGACACACTGGTCAAGGATATAGGGCCAGGTGGACACACACACACACACACACACACACACACACACACACACACACACACACACACACACACACACACACACACACACACACACACACACACACACACACACGCACATACAACTTTCCCTCTCGATCTCCTCTCTCTACCTCTGTCCAATACAAACGCACTTACTTCTCCCTCTCACAAACCTGCATGCAGTACGCAAACAGACGCAGACACACACTTGTATGCACGCAAACACAAACATATCCATCTACACACAGTCTGGTTGTGCTGCTTTATTTGAGCTCACAAGGGAAGCTAGGTCTGTGATCTTGGTTATTCACTCTGTATTGGTGAACAATATTAGACTATATATTTATTTTATATATATTTATTTTATGTATAAAATATATTATATCTATACGTATTTATAACATAACATCCATTCAATCTACATTCTTGAATCTGCAAGATTCAATATCTTAAATATATATAATAATATATAATACATACAAACAAACACATACAGGCAAATATACAGTACACACTTATTGATCTAATTGTATGTATACAAAGGAATCAATACAATTTAACAAATACCTCAAACACACACACACACACACACACACACACACACAGACACACACACACACACACACACACACACACACACACACACACACACACACACACACACACACACACACACACACACACACACACACTGTCCCATTCCAAAACAAGCCCACATACCTCCTCGGTTGATCATGCTACAATCCATGCAGACGCCATTTTGTGAAATCATGGACATTTCTTAAAATGTCTGCCATGCATAAAATTGCTTCTTCTCAGCAACCCAAAACATACTCCATGTAACTATCATTAAAAAAATCGATATTTGAATACAGATTTTATCATTTGGATGACTATTCAAATCAATTGTACAAATGATCCCAATCGTAAGATATATAACCATTTAAATAATTTCAAAGAAGTCGCTATCCAAATGATCCGTTGCCCCCTCTCACTCGCCCCCGGCTCCTCTCGTGGGGACCCAGGGCGGTCATAATGCCATCTAACCCACTCCGTCTTTCTTTTCATGGATAAAATGTGTATGTGGGTCTGTGTGATAAAGGCCACAGCAAGATACCAAGCTTTACTTCTTATGCACTGATTCACCCTTAATCTCCTCACCCTGGGTGCCGGGCACACACACACACACACACACACACACACACACACACACACACACACACACACACACACACACACACACACACACACACACACACACACACAAAAAAATACACACACACACACACACACACACACACACACACACACACACACACACACACACACACACACACACACCATACACACACAGACACACACACATGCACATGTGCACACACAAACACACATACACACATACACACACACACACGCACAAATTATGTTATATTTCACTATAAAATACACTCATTCATTAATAAACATAATGCTCGTCCTCAACAGAACCCATGGTTTACATAGTACCCAGTACAAACGGAAAGCAATTCACCAGGATGTACCATGGTTTACATAGTACCCAGTACAAACGGAAAGCAATTCACCAGGATGTACCATGGTTTACATTGTACCCAGTACAAACGGAAAGCAATTCACCAGGATGTACCATGGTTTACATTGTACCCAGTACAAACGGAAAGCAATTCACCAGGATGTACCATGGTTTACATTGTACCCAGCACAAACGCAAAGCAATTCACCAGGATGTACCATGGTTTACATTGTACCCAGCACAAACGCAAAGCAATTCACCAGGATGTACAGGTCTTGAAAAACCGGTTAAATATTCAAGTAAAAAACATAGACACACACACACAACCGTACACGGTCACACACACAGAGACACACAAACACACACACATCAGGCCCAGCCACCTCTGCGTGCGCAACAACAAAAGTCTCAGTACATGCATGCACAAAGACCAACACTGACATGGTGATATTCAAGGTGGGAAAAGAAAATAGGGTCTCTCGCACACATACACACACACACACACACACACACACACACACACACACACACACACACACACACACACACACACACTACCACACACACACACGCCCACGCCCACGCCCACGCCCACGCACACACACACACACACACACACACACACACACATATACCACACACACTTTACCATATGGGGAGCCATGGTGTATGAAGGAGAAAAGGTTGTCTGAGGAGGAAATGTAGGAGAGTGGAGACAGGTAAGAAAACAGTGAAAGTGTCGGAAATTAAAAACCTAGAGAAAAGAAGGAAAGAAGAACCCAGAAATAAGAATGAAAAACAAACTAGGATGGAAATCAGAGGAGATTTAGGGACACATTAGGGGAGGAGGAAGGAGGCAGTAGGAGGAGTAAAAGTGAGAAAGAAAGAAAGAAAGAAAGAAAGAAAGAAAGAAAGAAAGAAAGAAAGAAAGAAAGAAAGAAAGAAAGAAAGAAAGAAAGAAAGAAAGAAAGAAAGAAAGAAAGAAAGAAAGAAAGAAAGGGAGGGAGAGAGGGAGGGGGGCAGGGAGGGAGGGAGGAAGGAAGGAAGGAAGGAAGGAAGGAAGGAAGGAAGGAAGGAAGGAAGGAAGGAAGGAAGGAAGGAAGGAAGGGTCGACGGACAGACGGATGGACGGACGGACGGGAGGGAGGGAGTGAGGGAGGGAGGAAGAAAGGAAGGAAGGGAGGGAGGATGGAAGGGAGGGAGGGAGGAAGAAAGGAAGGAAGGAAGGAAGGGAGGGATGGAGGGAGGAAGAAAGGAAGGGAGGGAGGGAGGGAGGGAGGTAGGAAGGAAGACAGGGAGGATGGGAGGGAGGTAGGAACGAACAAAGGAAGGAAGGTAGGAAGGAAGGGAGGGAGGGGGGAGGGAGGAAGAAAGAAAGAGAGGGAGGGAGGGAGGGAGGGAGGAAGGAAAGAGAGGGAGGGAGGGAGGGAGGGAGGAAGGAAGGATAGAAGGAAGGAAGGAAGGAAGGAAGGAAGGAAGGAAGGAAGGAAGGAAGGAAGGAAGGAAGGAAGGAAGGAAAGGGAGGGAGGAGGTCCGGGTGCGTCTAAACTCCCTTCCTTCCGAGGCAAAGCATGAGGACATGGACAGGGGTTACACGGGGACAGACAGGAACCCCGTCACAGAGGAGACAGAGGACACTGAGCAGAGAAAGGGATGAAGAATGAAAGAAGAATGAAAAACAAACTAGGAAGGAATCAGAAGACATTTAGGAACGCAACGAAAAAAAGAAGGAAGGGAGCCATAAGGGGAGGAGGAAGGAGGCAGTAGGAGGAGTAAAAGTGAGAAGGAAAGAAAGAAAGAAAGAAGGAAAGAAAGAAAGAAAGAAAGAAAGAAAGAAAGAAAGAAAGAAAGAAAGAAAGAAAGAAAGAAAGAAAGAAAGAAAGAAAGAAAGAAAGAAAGAAAGAGGGGGAGGGAGGGAGGGAGGGAGGGAGGGAGGGAGGGAGAAAGGAAGGAAGGAAGGAAGGAAGGAAGGACAGACGGACGGTCGGACGGGAGGGAGGAAGAAAGGAAGAAAGGGCGGGAGGGAGGGAGGGAAGGACAAAGGAAGGAAGAAATGGAGGAAGGGAGGGAGGTAGGAAGGAAGGAAGGAAGGAAGGAAGGAAGGAAGGAAGGAAGGAAGGAAGGAAGGAAGGAAGGAAGGAAGGAAGGAAGGAAAGGGAGGGAGGGAGGAGGTCCAGGTGCATCTAAATTCCCTTCTTTCTGAGGCAAAGCATGAGGACATGGACAGGGGTTACACGGGGACAGACAGGAACCCCGTCACAGAGGAGACGGAGGAGACTGAGCAGAGACAGGGGTGACCCGGGGACAGACAGGCTGCTCCATCGGCCTCATGAAATGGAGGAGGAGGAGGAGGAGGAGGAAAAGACTGAGCAGGAGACAAGTGAGGGGAGGACAGACAAACAGGGGAGCAGGTAGATTGAGAGGTAGAAAGATACTCACACTCGCTGGTTTTCCCCTCTCAGTTTGAGTCCACTGATGGAGATGGAAGAATCTGTGCAGGAGATAAACATGGAAGAGAGAGAGAGAGCGGAGAGAGAAGGCTCTATTAGGGAGAGGTAAAAGGTACAACTTGTAGCTTCCCCATTAAAATGGGGTTTCACAGATGATGACGCTTATAGCCTGTGTCTATAAGTTGCTAAATGTCTCTGACTAAAATAGGTTCAGTTCAGGGCACTCTGAATGGCACCACCAGGATGTACTGTACATTTACACCCCTAGGATTTACTGTAAATGTACACCGGCAGGATGTGTACTGTACATTTACACCAGCAGCATCATGTGTACTGTACATTTATACCACCAGGATTAAGTGTATATTTGCACCACCAGGATGATGTGTACTGTACATTTACACAACCAGGATTTACTGTACATTTATACCAGCAGCATCATGTATACTGTACATTTACGCAACCAGGATTTACTGTAGATTTACACCAGCAGCATCATGTGCATTGTACATGTACTTGGCTTTTTGCTTTATTATAGTTGGATAAACAATAACATCCACGCACTGATACGCACACGCACGCATGCACGCACGCACGGACACACACACACACACACAAAACATCACATTTCTCACCAAACATATCCGCTGTCATGACAACTCAATGTGATCGTGACAATTATAATAAGGAGGTATTTTGCTCACATAGGGGTGAATATCACTACAGGTACACCAACAAGTGTGTGTAAATGTATATGTAAATGCTATGTACATTTTTTATTGGATTGATTGTATTTATTTAAATGTTCTATATTATAACAAACCCAACACATAACCCAAACTATGTAGCAGCTCTCTATCACCATCTACTGGCATCACTGGTATCCTAGCAACCAGGGAGTTCAAAAACCAGGCTCATCATTGTCAGGCATCCTTTTAAGAAATACAAATAACATCCAAGAGACGACGAGGTTGTAGGGAGGATTTAAAGATGTATCATTATGGTAATAATACTAATACTAATATAAAAAAAAAAAGTATAACAATGCTAATAAAAATAATCACAACAATAGTAAAAATTATGACAGCAATAATACCAATACTAATGGTAATAACAATAATATGAATAATCATTAATATTAAATTATGATATCAATAATAATTATAATAATTATAACAAAAATAACTAAATAATAATTATGATAATCATAATTTTTATTTCATTGTTATTGTTGTCATTGCTTCAAAGAGAATAAATTAAAATATTACAAGACAATAACATTCTTAACCCACATTATAGCATTGTTTAATAACTGCAGAATTGACCACACCATCGTCATTCCTCCTTTGACTTGTCACTGACGTGGGATAATTGTAGCAATACTCCCCAACTTGTGGGTCCAGTGAATGATTTTCTACACATTTCAGTGGACAGACCTCCCCCCTACCCCTCTGCCGTGCCCCCTCCCCATCCAGCCCCGTTGCCTGGGGAGTACATTAGAAGTTGGACAGAGAGAAGGGGAGAATCTCATAGCTTTACCCGACTCAACTCCCCCCAACTTCAGACTAATGATGTGGAGCGATGCCCCTCTGCTTGTGGAGCATCAAACTATGGACAGGGAAAATAGAAGGTGTCAATGTGGCCATCTCCCTGTGTGTGGGTGGGTGGGTGCACTTGTGCGTGTGTGCGCTTGAGTGTGTGCGTGTGCGCTTGTGTGTGTGAGTGTACTTGTGCGTTTGTTTGTCTGTGTGTGTGTGCTTACGTGTGTGTGTGTGTGTGTGTTTGTGTATGTGTGTGTGGTTGTGTATGCTTGTTTGTGTGTATGTGTGTGTGTGTGTGGGGGGGGGGGGTAAAGAGGTGCAGGAAGGCTCAGTTCCACTCTAATAAACAGGCAAAGGTGTTCCAAATGTCAACGTTTTTTTTTCTTCCTCACAAAAATCCATTCATTTACATATTCGTACACATACAACACACATTCTGAAAAAAAAACACAAAGTCCTGGACAAGCATGCAAACAACCATGTAGGGGGATAAACCGGTTGGCCAGGGTCTCCAAAGGACGCATTTAGTAACAGCATTTGTCATTTCAACTTTCCTGCCAAATTGAAGTTCAGCGAGTCAATCTTCTAAGTTTATGACGGCCCCTATCTTTATCAGGAATAATGTAAAGAATATATCAAAACGAAAGACTTTACTTCCAGGGACGAGAAAAAAACTCCAGGAATAGACATTAGAGGCTGGGAGAGCAATGTATTACAGGAAGTAGCTCTGCTTTGGTGAAGGTGCATAATGATTCAACCTAGCACCACCAGCACCGCAACCACAACCACAACAACAAGGGTGTACACAAATTGTGTAGCGTTTTATATCTCAGAGATAGGGCTCCCTGGAACTGACTTCTCAGCTATCAGGTAAAACACACGAAGAAAACTGAAAAAAACCTATCCTTTGAGATTTCCATTGTTTTGCCTTTGGGCAATGTTCTATTGAACTTTACTTAAAGTCCTTTAGTCTGATTCCCTTTAAAGTTGGTTCCAGCGGAAGCCTCTGGGCATTTGGCCATGAAGATACTGCCCCCAAGAGGCCAGCGGGCCGCTCGTTGGCTGAACGCTGCTGATGTTGTTTTCTGGCCCATTATCAGCCCTATTGTAAAGCCGGCGAATCCTGGAAGAAAGATTTTCCTTTGGAGACAATTTAACATAAACTTAAAGAGGCCTTTAAGAGGTAAAACTATTTTTTCTCGAAGACTTTCTTTGTCCGCATGACTTAACAAGTAAGTGTCCGATTACCTCGTTTCATATGTGGTTTGGAGCCGTTATTCAGCCACGATGAATTTGGTTACTGCGAGACAGACACTGTCGTCTGCCGGGTGGAATTAGGAAGTCAGTTCTGGAGGGGTAGGCATACACACACACTTACACACACTCACACACACATATCCACACGCACACAAAGGAAACTACTCGCAAGCAGTAGGCCTACCCCAGTCATAATCACTATGCAAGTCAAGGTACTCAAGCCAACCATTAAGCACGACCATTTGACCACTTAAAGACACAATCCCTTTTGTTCCAAGATTCTTGGAGCCCACAGGTATCGCCGGAGGTCACGCTCTCACTACAGTTTATACATCCGATGGGCGGACATTAGTGTCGGTTTGAACTTCAATTCAATGTCACCATATATTTTTGATCAAAATAAAGATACCACATACGAGGTGATTATTAGTATTATTTTGTATAAGTAAGACGCATCCCAAATAGTTTGCTCTAGGAGTGAACGAGATGCGTACCGCCGCACCTCACCCTCTTTGTTAAAAGATCACTTGCATGCGATTACAAAAACAAACAAAGACCAGCGTGTATATATAATCATGTTCTGCTGCTTCAATCTACTGCAGACGGCCATATGATACCTTACCACACACACGCACGCAATCACGCACGCACGCGCGCACACACACACACACACACACACACACACACACACACACACACACACACACACACACACACACACACGCACACACACACACACACACACACGCACACACACAAGCTCTGCTGCAGGGGACACTCCTCAAGTCCCACCAGCCCGATCAAATGACAGAGGGCTAATGAAGTCATTGAGTAAATGATTTGTTCATGATAATCAACATCATTTCTCTCCCTCTCGATCCCTCTCTCTCTGTCGATCTCTCTCTCTCACCCTCTGTGTAATGACTTTGTTTAATTTCTCTGGGGAGAGACAGCAATAAGCGATCATCTACAAAAAAGAATTGCTATGGGGATTGTGGCGCCATGGTGGTCACATTATCTCTGCCTTGGTGGCTGGCTATATAGATGACTGGCTGGCTGGCTTCATCCGCTGACAACCTTACCACCTACCTTACCCCTCCACCTGATTGGCCGTCTGACTTTCATATCACAATCAATATCCCTATTTAAGCGCTACCTGGAAACCAAGCATTCATTGAAGTCCTTATCCAAGATTTAATTCAACAAGCAAATATTGTGGTTTTATGCATATCAATCACAGCAACTTGGCAGTCAACTCACAAGACCTAATAACGTACCAGATATTACCAGAGTGAAGGCAAAACAATGCTTTTTCTGGGATGAGTGAAACCAAACACTGCTGTCTACTCTATGCTTTGATACTGCCTTGGACAGCCACACAAGACAAAGTCCACTCCACATCCTGGATCATTTAGTTTAAAACATTTCAAATGTTTTAATTATTATTGTATAATATTTTATCATTTTTATGAGACATGATTTTTTGTAAACGATGGCAGTGGTTTAAATTGTAGTTATGGTGATATGCAGGACTGAAAAAACTTTAATTTAAGGGATAAATAAACGGAAAAAAAAATGGAAGCAAATCAAAGCACGCTGAATAATGAAATAGGGACATGCAGAATGGCCTGTTACCATGAATGAGAGTCATTAGAGGCCTGGTTTGAATACCGATGGGATCCTTCTTTGTAGAATAAAGAACCATGCAGTATTAATGTATGGATTGCATTTCAGACTCTAACTCTCAACTTTGCTGATCAAAGAAAACCTATCATTATATTATAAACATATATCTCCATGTATCTCTATGTATCTACATCTATATATAGGTATAGATCTGTGTGTATATATATATAGCCATTGTCTTTATCTTGCTGCAGCTGACGTATGTTAATTTAACTAATTTCTTAAGGTGAATAATAATGATAAAAACAAATCAGAAAGTAAAAATAAAGTTTTTAAGGAACTCTATGCCATGGCGCGATAATGTAACATTTTAATACTATTGAACATATTAAATAACAGATGTTTATTTGCGGCTGGGAATCCACTGCACTGGTAAAAAACACTCTGAATTAAAAGCAAATGACACCACTGTGTCACAGCTAGAGGTACTTTGGCTGTTTGAGGTTAATTGTTAATAATCAAAAGAAAATGATGCAGTCTCTACCCACCCTGTTGTCATTCAAAACATTATTTCATGTCGTGTCTTTACAAAGTTAGCTAGCAGTGTGTGTGTGTGTGTGTGTGTGTGTGTGTGTGTGTGTGTGTGTGTGTGTGTGTGTGTGTGTGTGTGTGTGTGTGTGTGTGTGTGTAGAGAAGGGGTGTGTAGGATATTGTTGCAAATCAATATGGTAGTCCAGTCCACACTAGTTGTGATTTTTTTTGCCATTGGTAATGGTCAACCATAGTGAAGAAGACCTAGCCTGGTACCAGACCAATCTGTTTGTGTGTTATTTTCTCTGGCAGATGGTATGTCCCTCCTCTTGCTCAGACACAAGCCGACAATCACAACCGCTGATCTAAAATGGGGCGCATTTGAAACCATGATGGCTCGATGACCAAGATGTCTGCAATTGATGAAAAAAAACGATCCTTAAGATTTTATTGATAAGAAAGTAGAACGTATTTGCCATCCTTCTAACTAGATTTGTTAAAAGTTGAACGTAGCTCAGCACTCAGTTGTAGATTTAGTTGCCAGTTGCGTTCAGTTATTTTGGTCAGCCCCCGTTGATAACGCCCTTTGGAAATCCGGCCTGATACACTTTAGAGAAATAGTGTGCCGACATCAGGCTGAAGGAGACTAGTAGATTCAGGCAGAACTGAGATGGAGCTCTGTTTCTACAAACTCAATATCTCCTTATAAAAAAAAATATGATGTGATGTGGGAAGGATTGCAACTGAAAATCAACAATTAATATTTATTAAAATTAAATATATATCAGTTATCTTAAATGAACACAATTGGCTTTGGCTGGCTGGAAATACAGGCATATTAAAAGATTTCTAAATATCTTTTGTAAAACCTGTTGACTTTAGTGCATAAACCGAACCATAAAAATAATACATGCATCCAAAATAAATCTGCCATCTCTGCTCATCATTCTTCCATCACCATTATTGTCATATCCAGTCTTTCTTCCCCGATTATTAGATCACCTCCCCCCCACTCCTTCTACTCCTGTTCTTCCTCAACTCTCAACTATCTAACTGGATCTCTGTTGTGTCTCTCAATCTCACACACAGGGCTGCTTCAGTCCATCACTCACCTCTCCTTTTCCTTCTTTCCCTTGCTTTTTGATAGGATGAATTTGACTGACATTAATCCTGCCACAGAAACCGTCACAAGGTGTTCAGATCATGCTGATTGTGTCTCTTCTGCTCTCAGAGAAATAACCTGGAATGCACTGTCTCATACGCCATTTCACTGACTCTGGATATTTCACTTTCACAAACGGGGGAAAAAAATGACATGAAGGCATTCAGGCAATTTATACTTTATATTTGGTAATATTTATAGATAGAATGTATGTTGTTTCTATGGTTTCTATGTTTTTCTTTTACTTACCTATTATTTTATTTAATTGTATGACAATGTTTATATGTGAAGCACTTTGAGTCTGCCTTGTGTATGAAAAGTGTCATATAAATAAAGTTGCCTTGCCTTGCCTTGCCTTGCCTTGTTCTGCTCACTTGCATCGCATTCTGGATTTCCCTTCCTTTATCATTGTAATTCCTAGACCCCTTCACCAAATGTATTTATCCTTCCCATAATTTCCTTCTGTCATCATACCATTAATTGGTGTAATAACAGTGCCTCATATATATATATATATATATATATATATATATATATATATATATATATATATATGCACGAGGCAGTGTTATTACACCTGTGGTGTTATTACAGTAAAGCGAAAATGAAAAAACTTCATGTGGCATATAATGATGCTCTGAGAAATTTGCTTAAAACTCCCAGGGGGGGTAGTGCCAGTGAAATGTTCGTGGCAAACTATGTGCCCACTTTCAATGCTGTTCTGAGAAATTGTATGTATAGATTCATGGGCAGATTGACTGGGTCTTTGAACACGATTATTGTGTCTCTAATTGATATCTCTCAGAGGTACAACGTACTCATCTTGCTTCTGGAAACAATGGACCCGAAGCTTGTATGTGTTTTAAATATGTTTGTATTATAATTGATAATGCCTCATTTGCATTCCTTCTTAAATATATATATATATATATATATATATATATATATATATATATATATATATATATATATGTATGTGTATATATATGTGTGTGCGTGTGTGTGTGTGTATATATGTGTATTTATATGTGTACATTATATATATGTAATGTGCTGTCTATGTGGACCTTCCTGTGTCTTGAATAAAGTTAGAATAATATTACACTAAGTATATATACATATATATATATATATATATATATATATATATATATATATACACATTTATCTCTAGGTCGTCCTAGGACAAGCCCTCCATCTGCGTTTCATCTTCCTGACCCTACATCTTGCCAGCAGCTAGAGTGTCTGTTCCTTCCTGTGTTTGGGCATAGCTTCCATGGGCTGGCTCCCGCTGACCCACTCCTGGCCATGCTTGCTTTAATGTCCTGCGCTGAGGACCTCACTTGCGACCCCAGGTATGTGAGGTCTTTGACTTCAGGCCGGGCCTGTCCTCCTGTTGTATCCGGAGGTGAGGTATTATATGTGTTATTCCTCTGTCCCGTTGGCTGTCAGCCTGACCATGGTGCCCTCTTGTCAGAAGCTCCTGTTCTGCTCCCAGCTGTGAGTCCGTGGGCTGAAGTCATCTGCAGTCCAAGTCCGTGAGGACTCATCAGGGACTAGTCTTGACCTCCTCTGTGTAATAATGCGGCCAAGTTCCTGCTCTCGTCCGATGATAACATGCCTGAGTGAGTCAAGACTGTGACGAAGAGGAAAGGGGCGAGGTTTTATCTCAGAACATATTTGTATTCTCTTTTGGTGGTGCGTGGCGTCCTCGGTTCGGTTTCATGCGGTTGCGTATCTTGACTGTATCCCGGCTTACTGGAGCAGATCTTTCAAAAGAGGAGAACATGATCTTGTGTTCTTACAGACTTCTGGGGGAATTTGTCTGGCCCTGCATTTCTTCACTGCTTCCAAGTAGATTTCCCATTACCAAACAGTCTGGGCTGTGGCTAGATGATTGCTAAGTGAGTGAATCTGGTCGGCACTCTCCCTCACTTGTCCGTGCAGCGCCTACAACCTGTTTGTCCTTTGACATCCTGTGCCCACTCACCCTTTTCATGACTATCCATGACTCCCCCGACTGGCGCTCGACAAGAGCTGCCTCTGCTCTTCACATCTTCTCCATCAGCTCCTCTCCTTGATCCAGACAGGAGCATTGAATAGGAGATGTCTGGTCTCATTCAACACCATGTGATTATCCATAGTCCCTCGCGGTGCAAGTTCCGGTGATCATTTTCCACTTTTCCGGGAGCAAGGTGGGACCTTGCGAGGGTTCTGATCCTCTTCTTCACCGGCACGCAAAGCCCAGTGCCTCCACATTTGCGATGATAGACCAGCTCTCCCTTGCGTTAGGCACCTCCTCCAACAGCTGAGAGTGATCTCTCACCTCCACTCTGGATGCGGCCTGAAGGTCAGGTCTAGCTAAGAGCCATGCCAGGCCCTCCGGCTGGGCCCGGGAACCCTCAGGCCCACTCATAGCCTCACGGATACCCCTCAGCGGTCTGGGCAGACACAGTTCAAAGTGCTTCGTGGCTCAGCGCTCAGGATGTAGATATAGATATATCTATGTACATATATATAGAGATATTTCCCAGAGACAATGAACAATGGAAAATTCCAAAACCTAGTGGCACACTGTAAAGGCAGTATCATAAGTTGCTGTTTTGCAGTTTGTCTTACATTGGATTGTTCTACAGTAAAACGAAAGGCTTGTCATTGTCGAAGTTATAGTTTTGCCTCATGTGTGTATTCTGGATGAGCTCCCTAATCCCATCATCACATTGGAGCAGCTTCTATCCACACAAAACCATTTTATGGAGACATATTCCTGTCACACACACACACACACACACACACACACACACACACACACACACACACACACACACACACACACACACACACTGTCTTTCATGAATATAACATCACGTACATGCATATACAATCCCCCCACTCCCACTCCTTGAATGTGTTGTGCTGTGTGACCTGGGAGGACCTGAGGACGGGCAGTTGACTCTCCTCTAATGCTTATAAATGGGACTTCCTTCACCCGGTCTCCCTGGCAGCTCCACAGCCCACCATTAGAGGCTCAGAGAGGAGCAGAGGTGGGGGGCAGGCAAGAAGTGACCTCCTCAGGTTGCACTGTATCGCTCGACTGCGATAAGTACGGTATACACACAAACATACACACACACACACAAACACCAAAAAGAACATCTGCTGACTAACATGCATTCTATCAACATATTTAGTTGCAACAGAACACAAATGAACACAATCAGGCGGTAAATACCTGACCGTTTGTAACTTAATTTCAATAGCAATGTCCTGAATCATTGATCCTAGACCGAATCACTTCCCTCTTCCTCAAGAACTAAAGAATGTACAAAGAATGTGTTTTTTTTGGAGATGTTCTTTAGAATTGTACTTCTTTTAAAATGACCATGTGCGTAAACACCACCCACACACACATACACACAAACACACACACACACACACACACACACACACACACACACACACACACACACACACACACACACACACACACACACACACAGACACACACACACACACACACACAAACACACACACACACACAGACACACACACAAACACACACTTACACCACATTCAAGAATCTTGCAAAATGTGTTCTTTCAGGCAAGTTCTAAAGTTTGGAATGTCCAGGATGAATGGTTGTCTTGGAAACTGATAGAATGGTAGAAGGAGAATGAAGTGACCTCTGATGTTTCTAAAAAAGGAATGAGTTTCTACTTAGCAGCTGAGCCTTGTTCTCCCGCTTCCACTGTATATGGAGGCAAGTCCAAACAACACATATTTAAATCCTTTGAAATCTATCTATATAGATGTCACTTGATATTTATAAGCTGGTGGGGGCCTTTAAGCATCATGCTGATGATAAGGATGATCTGTGTGATGATGATGATGATTATGGCGATGATGATGATGATGATGATGATGATGATGATGATGATGATGATGATGATGATGATGATGATGATGATGATGATATTCAAACAGGGGTAGACTAGCCTCACAACCAACAACCGGAATTTCCCTTTTTAATTGCAATCTAAGAAACATCCATCCTGAAGACGGTAAACAATGTTGTACAGCTTATAACTACCGTGTCTCTAATTTTCATTGACACAAATTATTAAATTACTTTGGAATGACGCAGAACAATATTTTTCCCTTTGAACAGTTAAATTACAACTATTGATGATACAAAACATTCCACAGATTACAGACCTGCAAACTGCATGTATGAAGATTTCCCATTTATGGAATAAGATTTCTCTTGTAACTTAGGAGTAGACGACGAGGCAAGTAAAGGTTGCACAGTTTTGTTAATCAAAGCATCTTAATGAAAACCAGTATTATTTAAACACTATGAAGTGAATTAATCTCAAGATTTTTCACAACAACAAGATCTGCCCTTCATTTTAAAGTTGAAACTACATTGGTGTAAACATTGATGGCACCGCCCGCTATTACTTACTTTGTGTAAATCTCTTATTTGTCCCTTGTCAAAATGGCAAAATAAGTCTTCTTTAAGCCCATGGTCAGTCTGTGACAGAGATAGTTCTCAAATACTAAAGTGCGTAGGAAGCAACATCACAGAAATTAAGTGTAGCGCTCATGTAGATTTAGCCATTTTCTCTCTACCAAGCTTATGACAAATCACTTGCAACACATCACATTATATAGTTATTCTCCTCCACAAGTGCACACACACACACACACACATCTACACACACACACACACACACACACACACACACACACACACACACACACACACACACACACACACACACACACACACACACACACACACACACTAAGCCGAGCGGAGATACATTTACCAGGAGACAATGTACCCCTTGGCAGTCGGTTTCAATTTCATGGTATCCATAGCTGACGGAAGCAGTTGGAACTGTGACCGAGATATCTTGTTAGCTTCCGACGACTCCTCTTCTGTTGCTTTTCTAAGTTTACAAAGAGGGACCCCGTTCCATCACAAACATAGCGTTTTATTCCCCCTTGGATACAAACACGCATATAAACGGCCAACAGGGATTTGTTTTTTGTTTAAAAAAATAAACCAATATTAATAATGAAAAAAATATGACAAAATGGCCTTACTCAAATAGATTTAAATTCAAAGCTAATTCAAAACAATAATATTCATACTATTAATTAGTCATTTATTTAATGAGACTGAATACGTTTGAAATATCACTGCGGTATTTTGAACAGTGCTACCCTTGAAACCTGAACACCTAGTCCTAATGCAGTGGTTAGCTTCGTAAGTATGAGCACATCTACAAGCCCTGAGATGAATGTGTTAGGGGGACACACTCCATGTTCTAAGTACCCCCACCCCCCCACCCTCACAGACCCTTTAAATCTATCAGGGCATGGCTCTGACAGGCCTATTGAAGAACCCATTAGACATTTTCTTCTTGAGGATCCACTCGATTATTGGATTAAAAGCATGTCATTAGGTCTATTTACAAAAGGATCTTTACCAAGAGAAATCGCGTTGGCTCTTATCACGTTTGTATCGTTGGTTTACAAGCCGCTCCAACATGCATTATTTCTGCTATGAAACAAATATATAATATATAATTACAATGAAGTTCAAGTGCAAAGGAAGAGAGAGCAGGGCGACATTGGAAGGACACTTCCACATTAAACGATGCTCTGCATTCATTTGAAGATTGGTTTTATTTGGTTTACATTAACTATACTACCGTAAGGAAATTTGAGGCACAGAACACACACACACACACACACACACACACACACACACACACACACACACACACACACACACACACACACACACATAAACAGACACAGACACATGCACACACACATACAAACAGAAACACACACACATGAGGTAGTAATGTTGAGGTAGTAAGTTATTGACACTTAGGTAAAGGTAGGTAAAACAAGAGTGGAGGATTTGGAGGATCAGAGCGTCAGGACATGATGAATCAGGAGATGAACGCTGAAGTATAGAGACAGCAATGATGAACACAGAGGGAGAAAACAGAGGCTGTGAAGGACAGACTGCTTGCCTGCAGTAAAGTGAATAACAACTACTTTAGTTGGCTCTTACTCTTGTCACCGCAGAGTGCCAGTTAATTTAGTTCATCGGGTTCACACACACATAGCTGGGAGGGACGGCTGAGAGCCAAGTTCTAGTGCTACATTAAGTGCAGGTTGCCATGGCATTCAGAATAGAAACGTCTGGAAACGTCTCTCTCTTCACCCTATATGGCCTGCCCCAGACACACGGCAAATACATTAAATAGAAAGATGGGATGCTCACCAGAGCACCCATAATGTGTGTGGAGCCACAGCTACATTAAAGGGGCTTCAGGGGAGATTCTGGAGCTGTTATTTCAGTGTCATTCATTAGAAATGCCATCGCTATCCGTGAGTGAAACGGGCTGTTGACTGCACCTGCCTCTGTTAAGCCCATCTCCATTATAGACCGCTCCCGGCTCATATCTGACCAATCAGGACATCTCTTCCCTGATTGGTTCGGGATCGTGCCTATCATTTACAGATGTGTGCATGCGACATTACTCAACGCAGTGAAACTGCGGAGGGGACGTTTCTTATCTTACTCTTTTCCTCTATCTTCAGCTCACTCTTTAACACTGTCAAATCCTACCTTTAAGGGTCAACGCCATCTGTGAAATAAGTTAGGGTGACATTTCAGAAACACGCTCATCCAACCAGGATCTCTGTTCAATCAGGTCACCTTGAATGAATTCAGGTATTCAGGCATATTTCAATGCACTTGAGAATGTTGTTTTGAAACAGAAGAAAAATATGCAGGCCTATATATAAATAATGTCATCTTAAATAATGTCAAATTAATAATCTATCGTCATGTACTCAAATTAAATTATGATAATTAGTTAGATAACCAGAAGGATCACTCCGGCTGTTTGTAGTGCAGTGGTAGAACATGAACATGTAACCCATATGGAATATTGGGCTACTAAACCCTTTATTATTTAAAGATGCAATTGCATGTTCTCCATTAGGTAGCGCTTGACATAATTCCAGTAGCAGGAAATTATACGTGAGCACCCCGTTTCCATGGGGGTCACCTTGTATAGGGTCAGAACAGTCTCATTTATAATGAAAAAAATATTGCAATTTTCATCAAAAATGTGTTTGGATGTTGTTACATTTATATACAAACTGTTCAACTTGAATTTACAAGACGCTTTTCATTTGTGAACTTGTTTGCATTTGTGTTTTGAACTGGTCTGTATTTATATGTGGTTTTTGGATTCACAAATGCATTTATTTTCAACAAGGAACTCTCTGTAGCCAATCAGATGCCTCCCTCGTTTTCAGCAAATCACATGACTGCAGTGACTGGGTTTTTAGCAAACCCCAACCCCAGCGAGTTCTACCAGCATCCAATGAGGATGTGACAAACATTGCAGTAGCACCAGGTGGCCACTACAAGGTGGCACCAAAAGTGAGCAATTCTTCGTTGACTCACTTGTTAAACAGGCCGTTTTCACAGTCTTATTAAACCTATTTACAGTCTTGTCCAAAAAACCATTGTAGTCAGTATGTTGAGTTCATATCTCCATGACAACACTGAGGGGGGTGATTCTTTTTTAGCAGGCTAGTTTTTATTTTATTGGAGGTCAAAATGTATGAACAATTAGGGGCGCGGCCTCTTGAGGTGAGGGTCAGCTAGCCGCTAGTCTGGCTGAACGGAAGTGGACAGCGTCTATTGCCTAGCGTCGGATTTGGCCGCGACTCCTCCCCTTCCGGTTGCTCCCCCTCAAACTCGGAAAATAGGCAGTATGGCGAGTTTTGAAGAGGACTTTGACGGCGCTGTAAAGTTGGCATGTTTGGCTCTTTCCGTCGAAAATTGCAAAGAACTGCAAAAGATTTGCTTACAGCATTTGCTGAGGAAGAAAGATGTTCTATTTTGCATGGACACCGCTGCTGCTTCCCGGGCTTAGCCCCGCCCTTGACGATTGTGATTGGTTTAAAGAAAAAAAAACAGGCCCACCCAGTTTCCCCACGGATAGACGGCTCGAGGTGGTAGCATGGCTCCAGACCATTCTACTTGCTGTAGTTTGGTCTGGCTTTGTGAGACTAGCTAGCCGCTGACCCTCACCTCGCCTCGGAGGCTAGTTTTCAGGATTAGCATGCTATCTCCGTCATCTCGACCTCGACTGCGTTCATTCCAATTGTTCATTCCGGTGCCATGATGCCTTGCTCTGCGGTCAACTGTACCAACCGATTGTTTAAAAACATATGAGCTAGGAGCTAATACGATGTACGACACTTAGATGGGCATTTCTCCCTTCCCCCGACGTCACATCAATGCCCTTTTTGGGTTAGAGGAAATGAGGCGGAGTCAAACTATGACAAAAAGGTACGCTCATAAGCCAAGAAAATTGGATGCAGTTGGAATAACTGAGGTCTGCCTGGATGCAACATCCATTTTATATACTATCTATGGTTTTTAGATTATCGGTGCGGTTAGAGCAGCATTAATAATCGTTTACTAGTTTAACGGCACAGACAATCCCAAAACCCAGTTGAAACTAGATGGAAAAAGTGTGTAGTTCAAAACGTGACGCAGCTTTTACTTCTTTGCCACCTAGAGATTGTTATGTACTGTACGTTCAAAAAAAAAAAAAACATGATATTTCTCACAGACATTTGACCGAGGGAACCGGGAGGCTCGGAGGCTGGACTTATTCTTCAGAGGTCGGGAATTTAGTCATGTGATTGGCTGAAAACGAGGAAGGCATCACATTGGCTACAGAGAGTTCCTTGTATTTTGTATTTATTTATTTATTTAAAGGACAGTGCACATTGATTAACATTTCTGTAAATGCGCCAGTGTTAGCCAGCAGGCTAATTTTCAACTGTAGTCCTTTGGCAAGATGTTATACTAGGCACATGGTGGCTGAAAATAAAATAACATATTAAATCACACAGCAATTGATATACAGTAATAAAACATAATGCCATAGGACTGGCTCCATTAAGACATTAAAACATAAGACATATAACCATACAGCCATACAACCCTTAGGGGATCAATATAGAGGCAGACAACATTAATGTATTATGAGAGGTGCTCACATTTTTGTATGGTCAAAAGCCAGCCCTTAAGATGGTGTGTGAATGTATGGTGTGAGGTGGAGTTTCTAATGTCCACTGGCAATTGGTTCCATAGTTTAGATGCTCTCACAGAAAAGCATAGTTGGCCAAAGGAACTGGACCTAAGAGGGACTACACAGTCCCCTCTTAAGGCAGACCTTGTGGTTCTGCTGCTAGATGACTTCTGCTGTATAAAAGTGCAGAGTGGTGGAGGAGCCTTCCCATTAAGGATTGTTGAACGGAATGTCCAGCTGGCATAATTTCGCAATACCCCAAAAACAGTGGTTACCACCGATATATTACTCATAGACTACTGTTAGATTTAAACAGCAAAGACAGAGACATGTTAGAAGTCAACAACAACATAATTTATTGCAGCAAATTAAAATTTCAAAAATACATGCGCAGACGAAATGTATGATCAAACTCCACGTCACAAGGCAAACCCACCCACAAGGCATATAATAAAATCAAATTATTCCATTGCTCTTGTGTGGGAGGTCGCTTTTGAGCTGCACTGGCTGTCTCCCCTCTGATTTTAATTCAACCATCGCGGTTAAAATGTCCTCATATTGATCAACGACAGAAGACATACTATACACGAATCATGCTGAGAACAGCGGGTGTCATCACAGTGCTGTGAGGAAGTTCATTATTTATTGGACCGTGCTAGACAGTTACAAACATCCCTGACAATGCACAAGTTGAGAGCGTGGTTTCTGCAGTGAACGTAGACTGCTGCGGGAAAATGTGCTGCGATGCGTACCTGAACGCCGCACACGTTCCCGCTTACATTACCAGCACCATCATAAGGCGTTTTTACACTGCAAAATATGCCGTCGTATGCACGCCTTTTTCGCGGTACGGTCCGCGCGTCTACACTGTCCGAGGTAAATTGCCTGCTTGAGCTAGCACCCCGACTTACCCTCCCGGACCCTACACACATTTGCGGTTTATTGGGTTTAATTTAGAATCTAATGTGAATGCAACAGCTCCGCGGTTCCAGGGAGGTGCTTGGATAGAGGTGTTGCTGCACTGTCTTTACAGAGGCAACGTAGCGATATCATCATGCGCTTATTCCGATGCTACTGGTGGACATTGTTTTGCATACTTAACTCACTTAAAGTGGAAAGGAAGCAATCAAATAAAACAGATGTCTATAGCACAAGTTAAATATTTCCATATACCATAAATACAAATAAAGTCGCAAATATACCCGTTATTCAGAATAAAGCACAAACAAGTTGCATAAATTATATTGTTTTCAGCCTGTGCGCCGCCATCTCTGTTTTCAGAATACGATGACGTCACGAGAATGGTTGGTAACATTCTATGTTGTTTACATAGCGGCTCATAGCCTCACTGGTAGCTTGCTGCATCAACAAAATGGATATATATATATATATATATATATAAATATATAGTTATTTATTTATATATATGGAGGAAATAATGTGGAGGAGATAATGACTGACATCTCCCGGCTCTGCCCGTCCACAGGATGTTGTTTACAGCTATGAATATTAGCACATGGGTGCAGCAGCTGGGCTACCACGCTGCCTTACAGTTCGTTCATTTCATGATACATGTAATTGTCGTGCCATTTGGGTGTTCACATGAATATGCGAAAATAGTGCAACCGACGGTGTTTGCAAATGGAATATTTCCGAAATCAATGGATTATTTTGGCGATGGATTAGAAATTATCAAGAGCATGGAGCGAGCTAGTCTGCAAACAAGACAATCTTCAAACAGTGAGTGTACTCATTTCTCTGTTTCTCTAGTAGTAGAAGCTAAGTTTACCTCTCGTTCCTCTGCCTGGCAAGCGCGTTTCTGCGCTCTTTCTCTGCGCATAAGAGCAGCGCCCGGGTCCGATTTGACAGGTCTGTCCGTGTCTCCAGCACTATAGCCACTAAAATTAAAAATTGTTGGCACAGCATCTGGCTTCAGGCGATTGGTGGGATGGCAAAAGCTCCCTCTTCAATGTAATCAGCCTCTATAAAGTGGTCGCTACATACTCTCTGCCCTGATCCCATTCGGGGGCTGAGGCGTTTCAATGCAGCTAACCATCTTCGGAGCAGTTTAGGCTTCTTGACAGGAATGACATGGAAATTAACTATTTTACCGCTCTCTTTTACCCGATAATATTTATTTGAACAGCCAGGGGCAATACAAAATGACCCCCCTGTTCTTCTTCCAAGATTTGACATGTTTATTTGAAAGCGCTAACCATTCTGATGACGTAGCGCCTGCATTTTTAAAACATGGCCGAGCCCTAGTTGCGAAAGTCATTATCAACATGTCATTTTCCAGTGAAACTACTTGAATTTCAGGTTTAATGAAAATCCATGTATTTTCAAAAGTGAAAAAGCAACCAAAAAATGGTCACAGTTCTCATTGCTTCATTTCCACTTTAAGGGTGATTTAATTCATTTCGTTGACTATAGTGCACTTGTTAAATAAAGTTTAAGAATAATTTAATTCATTTTAATGGTTAAAACATAAATATGTATAAAAAATAGTTTAAATTACAAATGTTAAGTTAGAAACATGGTTCAAAAGATAAATAATTAATTGTTTGATTATATTCTGTGACAGTGTAATTCAAGATTAGTATTTCATTTTTTGAAGTTTAAATACTAATTGTTCTGATAGGTGACAATTAATTTCATTATATTGATAAATAACCTTGGTTTTTGGTTATACATTGTAATATATATGAGTAAAATCTCATGTTTGATACAGAATAGTACCAGATAACTTACAATTCTGCACTATTTGTGCAGGTTGGTTTTTGTTTGATCCCAGGTAGATTTGAATCTACGATAGCAAGCTTTGCCCAGTAGAACTGTGGATGTGTTGGATACGGTGTGCCAGCCGTGAACACCGGCACAGACGATTGTGAAGATTCATTCATTACAACAGATAAGATACACACTTACCTACCCGGGTAGTAGTACAATTAGAGAAACTGAAAACACACATATCCGGATATCCCCCCTGAACTAGATATTCCTTTATCGAACAACTCCTTTCCCAAGGAGTGCTGTAGCTGGGAAATCCAGCTACAAAGGACTTATTCTTTTTGGTTTTGTTGGTTATTTTCCAGAGCTCTATTTTGTATCAATGTCAATGTTGTTTTATGATAAAAGGCATTAAAAATGCTCATCTATTCAACCGACACCAACTCCCTTCGTGATTCATTTGGTGCTTTAACTTCTTAAGGACCTGGACCCATTCCGGCTAAGACCATGGATGCTACACACACATTTGGCATGCACCAAACGAGAATTGTAAATATGTTCTAAATTTCAATATTGTTAAGAGGAGAATGAGAAGAATGAAGAGGGATACAGATTAAGTCACTGTTTTTGAGAGTAAGAGTGCTGATATTGCCAAAAACGTATCCAGATCAATATTATCTCTCTTCTAAGTTAAGTTCTAAGAAATAACCCAAAAAACGGCCAACGCCTTTTAAAGAAGACCCCCTAAGATCCCAACAGGGATTCCTGAGCCCTGGAACGCCTGAATTCCTGTTAAGATATCATGGCAGATACAGTACAAAGCCATCGCTGCCTTGCTGAAACGCTCTCTTCCCATGTTTTTTGGCAGTAAAAAGTCTGTGGGTGGAGTCGGTTGGGACATTGTACATATGTTCGTACAGGTGTGTGTGGATGTGTGTGAGAGCGGGAAATCCTCTTTCTTACAAGAGATTGAAACTGTTATTTTCCGTCAGCGGCTTGCACCTACTTTCATTATGTCCGCTGATAGAGTGGCCCGGCTACCACACACACACACACACACACACACACACACACACACACACACACACACACACACACACACACACACACACACACACACACACACACAGTAATCCATTATGGCCCCTGATAAATGGTTGGCCACAGCAGCACACACACACACAGACCTGTGCAGGGCAGCTGGTGGCTCCCAGAGTGAGGCGGCCAGCAGCTTATTCCATCTCTGTAGGCACTTCTCTCCCATTAATGCCAATCCACTCCCCTCTCCCGGTTACCTCCGACACTCCCAGCACCTCGCCCCCCGTCCCCTCTGTCAATTCATCTCTGCTCCCCTTCCGCCGGGCCCCTCGCTCTGCCTCTCCGTTACACTCTGTGTTCCCCCCCCCGGCCCCCGGCCGACCATCCCACTATTCCCCTACCCTACGTCACTCTCTCTCTCCTTGTTTCGTTCTATGTATCTTTCTCTGAATGCGTCCTTGCTTTCTTCTGTGTGCCTTGCTACCTCTGTCCAGCCGTGCCCCCCCCCCCCCCCCCCCCCCCCTCTCTCTCTTTTGTGTGTCAGTCTGTCTGTCTTGCCTGCTGTCTGGAGCAGTGGAGTGTGAAATGTGAAAACATGACAGCTGAGACCAGCAACTCACAGTCAAATCCTCACCGAAGCACCGTGACCAGCTGCATATTCACAAACACACACCCTCTCTGCTCTTTCTCCCCCCCTGACACACACACACAAACACACACACATCAAACACACTCTCTCTTGTTCTCTCTCTCTCTCTCTCTCTCTCTCTCTCTCTCTCTCTCTCTCTCTCTCTCTCTCTCTCTCTCTCTCTCTCTCTCTCTCTCTCTCTCTCTCTCTCTCTCTCACACACACAAACACACATATTGTCTCTCTCTCACAAACACACATAATCTCTCTCTTTCTACTTTTCTCACAAACACATACACACACTCTCTCTCACCCCTCAAACACACAAACACACACACACACACACACACACACACACACACACACACACACACACACACACACACACACACACACACACACACACACACACTGTCTCTTGCTTTCTCTCTAACACACACACACACACACACTCACTCACTCACTCACTCACTCACTCACTCACTCACTCACTCACTCACTCACTCACTCACTCACTCACTCACTCACTCACTCACTCACTCACTCACTCACTCACTCACTCACTCACTCACTCACTCACTCACTCACACACAAACGGTTAAGCAGGCATCCCCACTGTAATACACACAAATGAACAAGAACAGGTTATAGCTGAGAAGCTAGAGGTAAAAGGGTAGAGAATAGAACAAGAGATTATAGTGAGAGGTTACATTATGAGGTTAGAATGAGAGGTTAGAGTGAGAGGTAAGAGTGATAGGTTAGAGTTAGAGGTTTGAGTGAGAGGTTACGTCATTATGAGGGTAGAGTGAGAGGTTAGAGTGAGAGGTTACATTATGAGGTTAGAGTGAGTGTCTGAATAACAACAGATAGCAGAGATAGCAAAGATAACAGACAAACATTTGCAAAGCAGCAGAAGACCCTGTGTGCAGTGATTTACTTTGTCCGCTTGATTGAAGAGGGCCAGTCCTCCATAAAAAGTGTCTTTGTTTGTTTGTATTGACACGTGTGCGCTTGTGTGTGTATTTATTTCTGTGTCGTTTACAACCTGCCCATGCATGTGTGAACAAATGTTGTATAAAGTATTTGTGGCAAGGTGATTATGCTGTGAAAACAGTACCTGTAAAACAGAGACTAATTTACAACCCTGCCTGGAACAATTTAGCGTCTCGGTTGGGGCAAGTATTGTTCGTAAAAAACACATTTGTGGTGCAAATCAAAGTCACGGTACGAAAGTGAGAGGAGTCATAATGTCGCGATTAGCACAGTGGTTGCTGCCGTCGTGGTCTGTGTGTTGTTTCTCCCTTTGTGTTTTGGTGATTTCACTTGTTATCCCTTCACGCTAAATGACTTTCTCTCTCCAACACTCTTCACTTGATAAACAGCCAAGCTGTTTATCAACCTGCTCGCATAAAGCCTTAAATGTGAACCAGCATAATTACACACACACAAAGAGATTACCCTATACACACACACACACACACACACACACACACACACACACACACACACACACACACACACACACACACACACACACACACACACACACACACACACACACACACACACAGACACACACACACACTTAATACAAGTATGTCTATAACTCTTAATCGACAATTAAACATTTAAATAGGTTGACGCTCACATTCGATTCTGACATCTTTACAAATCTGCCGACCGTAACCCTGTGTTAAACCCACTTCAAAGTGGCCTCTCTCTCCTCTAGTCCTCGAACCACTCTCTACCACACACACAGTTGCACACAAACAAATATAAACACTCAATGGGTAGTGTTGGCTGTAAGGCCCTGTATACATACCCACAACACAACAGCGCAAACACCACTAAAGGAGATGGAAATAGAACACCTTTGTAGAGAAAACTCAAGAATGGGTGTTTTTCAAATTGGCGACATATAATCCTGCAAAGGGTTGCAGAAAAAAAGGCAGGGAGACAATGTGTGCTGAGGAGCTGAATGATCATGAATAATAATGCATCAGGCTTCTGGCGGGATTCTATTTTATTGAAAGTCATCATGTGTTTCTTTATGGTTTTTAATATGTTGTCAGTGCCTCAAGGTTTCTGCAATTACTTAGCAGCACTGTGCTTATAATGCCATCCCTTCACATACAACTGCATAGTTAACAGCACGCAGCCACACACACACACCTTGAAGTGTATGCATGTTTGCCCTTCATATCTCATGCACGCACACAAGGACACACCTGTGGAATCATCAAAAAAATTCATAAACAAACAAACACAACACTGTATTTATCCTACTTAACGATGACCAAGTACCACACAATTATTCAGGTAGTCTGGAATACAGAGCTGTGCACACGCACGCACGCACGCACGCACGCACGCACACACACACACACACACACACACACACACACACACACACACACACACACACACACACACACACACACACACACACACACACACACACACACACACACACACACACACACACAAACAAACAAAAACACAACATACAAAGAGGCTGATATTTGCACACATTCTGTGACTGTGCCTCCAGACCTACAAAGCCATGTTATTGCACTAATGATATAGAGAAGTATTTCCACAACATGCAATATGCATGCTCAGTGAGCAGCAGAGCTGAATAAACGCAGCTCACAGTTGGAGGCCCCGACCATCTCAATATGTTTCCCCCCAAGGACTCTAATGGTAGCAGCATGCTAAGACTGCTAAGCTTCAAGCCGAAGGATGTCTTTTTTCTCCTTCTTTTAAAATACTTTAACTCTTTGGCTCCTTCTGGTGTCCATGGCTACTCCCATGCCATCCTGGGTAACAAACTTTTTTATTTCCAAATATTGTGTCCTTATGCTTTCCCATTCTGCTCGTCTGTGGAGAAGGGCTTTCCGTTGACTCGACTTGGCTCCTGGCGTTCCTCAGCTCCTCACAATGGATGTTTTTACACACCATCATGCCGTCCATTTTCTGGGTGAAATAAAGCACCTGAACAACACGAGGCGACAGCTTGTCCCGGGCCGTACCGTCTCCGGCCCCCGCGGGCCAGGCTTTTATCTTGGCACATGTGACACTGAGTGTATGTTTCTTTGCCAGCTAATATGTGCATAATTAAGAGCAATTGTAACTTTGAAAACATACACAGACTCTGAATGCCATCTATACGCAGGTGTTTTTAATCTCTCCTCAAACAGGGACTGTGAGATCTCAATGCAGAGAGATATTTTGCATACACAACCACCTCAACAGGTAGAGTGTGCTACAATCTATCTCTGGAGTAGCAGGAGGTTACTGTGTGGACAGAATCTCTGGCCTTGTCAGGACACTGGTCTGCTTACCTTACCGGTTCTCAACCAATATAAACCAAATTACAATGACCCTAAAACAAATCTGTGCCATGCCTATTTCTTTTTTTCTTTTTCAGTTGTAACATTATTTGCCCTTGAAATTATATTATTCAAGTAATTGTTAAACCTTTCTATTCTATGCTTCTCTACACCATTGGGCCTTTTTTGCACAATGCAATTTGTACATCTCCCTGTTTATCTAGTTTTAATTGTATTCTTAATTTATTAACTATTTTGAAAAAAAGGAAGAGAAATGTGAAGTGCATTTCAATAGTTTCAACAGTTCACAAGCGTGGTTACAGAAGGTAAGTGTGAGGCGCATTTTTAAGAAGCACTTCTGTGTGATCATCCCCTTATGGGTCCACTTTGTTTAGAAAATCTCATTCAACACCTCCGATGTACTCAAGTGTGTTTCAATGTATTTAAAAAATGTTTAATGGTAAAAGAGGACTATCAACTCCGAAAATTATTTTCTCTTAAAATCTATGCAATTATATATCATACAGACACATATCCTACAGGCTGATAGAGAGGAGTTTTGCTGGTGTAAAAAGGATGACCAATGTAAATAATGTTGATTTGTATGTATACATATATATATATATATATATATATATATATATATATATATATATATATATAGTGAAATGAGATCCTCTTATATATTACAAATACAACTAAAACATTACGCAGACCTAGAAATAAAGGGGATTAGGCTAACAGTAGAATATACATTTATTTAAGTCCTTGCTACCTGCAACAATAATAAAGTTGTTTTAAATCATGCATTTATTTATTTTTATTTAGGTATTGGTTACAGTTCATGAAAATAAGACCTGCTGTGTTTTGGTTGCCTTAGATGGAGCCCCTTATATCCACAATGGGAGCGGTCCTCTTCCATGGAGGTCGACATGTTGCACCACCATGTTTCTACAGGAGCCAAGAACGGACAAATGCCCCTAGAGAAAATGCTTTTTTTATCCAATAAACGTACGTGTAAAAGTGTAACTGAACCCCCTGTTTCAGCTTGAATTCGAGCTGTTACATGTGATCCCATGGCTACAACCCATTTGTAATACATTTAGGTAGAGTGTTATAATGAGTGATGTTGTATATGAAATACGGCACACACAGTGGCGTTGTTCTAGAATTATCTGAGAAGCATAAGCATCTCAGGGATGCAGACGTCTAAATTAAGTTCTGGCCAGATGGTGCTCCACACATCCACACAGACTAGTGTTCTAGAAGCCTAACCCTGTCTCAGATACGCCAAATATAGCCGGTAAAAACAAGCATTCTCCGCTCCTTGCACCCAAATAGCCTATGTGTTAGATGATTCAATTACATTTGAGTTTTACACACTCTTTAATCCCACGTAACGAAGGGCAGTTGGCAGAAGAGGGAGATTAAAAGTGGGTATGCATCGTTTAATCTACCATTTTTCGGAGACGTTACTTTTGAATGCTACAAACGAAAGTTACAGACTAAATAGCTAAATCCAATATTTAAATCTATCAAGGAACCTCAATACTTTTACCTTGAAATACTTCTTACATTTTGGTACTCAATGCTGTCGTAGACAATGAAATCATTAAAATAGTACCTGTTGGCATCTTACACAATGCAGGCCAGTACAGCCACCGTAGTCGTTGGAAAGGGACTTTTACGTGTCCAAATCGGACATGTAAAGGCTGGCTTAATCAATTCAAGTATTCAGAAGGCATTAGCTACGAATTTTCAGCGATCTCATCAAGCTTTAGCGAAGTTTTTTGTGTGAGCGAATCTAAAGTGAGGACCGTGACAAAGTTGCAGTTATTATAAAGTTCTACCAAGTTCACTGTCACCTTGGAAACAACCCAATGATAAACCCCTCAACACTGCTAACATTAAGCATTGGCGACTATGAAAGCGTTAAAGAGAGAGTCGAGAGAGGGGATTTGGCAGGTATAGTGAAAAACAGAAGCCATGACAGACCGTAGGGGGACAAAGGGAGGAAGACAGAGAAATGAATATGGAGATGAATGCATTGAGAGCAAAACAAATCACTGGAGGCGTTGGCCAAAATAATTAAATATTGTGTCACAGCATATTCATACGGCATGTATCGGGGCTGTTGTGTTGGCTAAGGCTTTGCTGCTGGAGATGACATTTGCTGATGTCAACTGCCTTACAGTAAATGTCAGTTATAGCCTCGCTAGACAATGAGCCAGATCCACTGAAGGTCACTTTACGCTGTAGTATTCTTAAGCCTGCTTGGTTGTTGAGGGTTTTGTCATCGTCAGCATCGCGGTCATTGTGACAGCTAAAGACAGATATTCTGATCCATTGTGTACAAAGTAGTCATTTCATCAGGTTGAAGCACTGTTTTGGCACTGATAAACCAATGGCGATCTATATTTTGAACCAACAGAAAAGTATCAAAAAAGTAACTTTTGAAAGTTGTCTGAAGGCAGCTTTTAATTGATTTAGATATTTAAAGCCTAATATAAACCTAACACTGGAGTTTTGCTGTGTATTCACACATCCCTTCAACTCTTCGACAGGGTTGTGCAACCAGTGAAGCTTTTGAAACACAATGGCCATTAGAGTTTTGAGCTCTTCACAGTTCAGCTGAAAACCAGGTCGAATTTTTTTTAGATGCTTACAATGTAAACTCAATGAAAAATATTGATTATTGTTGCTATCCTAGAATCAACATGTGCTTCACTGCTGCTTGCGGGTGTTGTATCACATAAATGTTGGACACAACCTGCCACCTAACTAGATCTAAACGGTTGCAGGCAACATTCATGTTAAATAATATTTTCATTTATATTCATGCAGCAGGCACTATATAACACATAAATATATAATATGGAATAAATATAATAGAGAAATGATCTCATAACTATAAGTATCCCTCTGCAGAAGGCAGGCAAGATTTGTTTCCTGAGAAAGACTGCATCGCTGTAAATTTGAATTACTGCCATGATTGGTGATAAGCCAAGCCTTCCACTGCGAGACTGAGGTAGTCCTAGGGCATTTGCTGTTGCTCTCTGAATTGGCCAAAACATCTTGGCTGCGTCTGATGTATAGCAGGATACTTTTAAACATCACTTTCATTGCTTTCTAACATTTCTGTTCAGTTAGTCCAAGTCTAAGATCAGACAACACCTTTGAGGCTGGATGTGCTTGAAAGCATGAGTCAAGGCTGAAAACAGGCAGCGCGGCAGACGGGACACAGCACCGTTTGAGTTCAGCAAGAAGGACTTTCATCCCACAGTGAATGGAAATAAATAGAGCAAACCCGTTGTCAGTGTTAAACTTCAACTCAGCCTCTGTTAATTCATTTATCAATATTTGCCTTCAAAGTGTGCTAACTCACTTCCTTGTTTTGACATTCAATATTAATATCCATAACATTCATTAAGGCATTAAATATTCGCTTTTTAAAGGAATGCAAAAAGCATTCATTGTTTGTTTTGTTTTGACAAGTCTTTGTTTTTGTTGTTTTGACATATTCATTAAGTTAACGAAACCTACTTTGCTGAAAGGCAATTCAATGCGAGTCCCGAAAAACTCTCGTCAGAAATAGAAGACACGGTTCTGATCCCTGGAG
>NC_079414.1:4662847-4680347 GCF_026213295.1 Gadus chalcogrammus | reverse complement strand
TCTGTCTTTATGTTGTGAACAGAAATGTCAGCTTTACTCACCACAACCACACTTAGGTAAATGAATAACTAACATAACTAATTGTCACTGTTCATTGGATGTCAGATAAAAGTTAAAGGAAGTAAAACAACAACCATGTTGTATTGTAATGCTTCTGAGCTGCTAATGCAATATATATATATATATATATATATATATATATATATATATATATATATATATCCCTTCAGAGCTGGGTTCAGGAGCATGTTACCACCATTAGTTACATTAACAACCTTGAATTACATCCAATGCTTTTACTTTGAAAAAACGACTGGTAAAATCACCTTTTAGAAAGAAATGTATTATAGAAATGTGGTTAAGTGGAAGATATTGTCAACAGAGAATATGAAATTACACTGCCAATGTTTGATAAAATATATAGACAAACGTCAGGAGTGTTAACACACACACACAAACACAAACACACACACACACACACACTCACACTCACACTCACACTCACACTCACACTCACACTCACACTCACACACTCACACTCACACTCACACTCACACTCACACACTCACACACACACACACACACACACACACACACACACACACACACACACACACACACACGCACACACAGACAGAGAAGCCATTCTAAATGTTAAATAAACCCCAGTGGAGGTTTTAAATGCATGGACAAGCAATGAAGCAGATGTGATTGTTCTTGTAATCACTATAACTACCCAAAGCACACACTCAGATTTGTGAATGTATGCAACACACACATATAAAGAAGGCGGCTCATACGTTTCTGTATTGTATGATATAATTATCGTTATAATATTATTACTATAATATTCTTATGTTGTTGTTTGTTTGGCTACATTTCTATTTGATTTGAGAATCCATACATACTCTGCACAGTTGTACCTCATGACACAACATTTGTTTATGAACACACAAAACCATAAAAATAAAAAAAATCCAAGAAGAGGCACTTAGACACATACAAACACAGACACACACACACACACACACACACACACCCTTGACTTATCAGAATTGCGCGTATGGGAATTTTCCAATCGGGCAAATAGGAAACCAACACAGAAGCACACAAAAAACTAATGTTTTTCTAGACCTCCAGGGCTTCAAACACACACACACACACACTCATTGCCACCAGCTGTCATTTATCCACACACTTATTGCAATTATACTTACACACACCGCTTGGCTCTCTTGCTGCGCAATCACACTCTCACACACTCACACACACACACATTCGGGAGCGCACATACATGTACACACACATGTACGTTCAGGCACACGCTCGTGGGAGCGCACACACAACACGAACACTCACGCACACACACACACCCACATGGACGCACACACACACAGTCAGCCCTAATGTGTGTGACCTATGGTGCTATCTTACGGCACTGAGAACATTAGTGGTTCAGATTGAAACAAATGAAGACAGCCCCTCACTTAGTCACAGTCAGATGGAGCCAGGCAATAATAACAGAAAGGGAGAGGGGGAAGGAGAGAGGGAGAGACGGGGGCCCAGAGAAAGAGAGAGATGATATGAGATAGAGAGGGCATATATTTCTCCGTGAATGTTTGTGCTGTATATATGACTTCTACAGCATTCTAGCAGACGAGTGTGCTTAAGAATAGTGTGTGCGCACTTTCACTTCAAAGGCTGAACTATTGTATATACTCGGTGTGTGTGTGTGTGTGTGTGTGTGTGTGCACCCGTGTTTGTGTGTGTGTGTGTCTGTATGTGTGTGTGTGTGTGTCTGTGTACGTGTGTGTGTGTGTGTGTGTGCACACGTGTGTGTTAGTGAAATTATGCAAGGCTTCAGGGGATCTTCTGATGAGACTTTGGTGAATTAAAAACTGACAATAAAAACCCGAACTAAGACAAATAATGTCCCTGCGACCGCCATTCTGAGGCGAATGACTGTCTCGCGTATGGGACTGGCTTTTGCAGTGGCTTGCATGTGGTTGTGTCTGTGTGAGGATCTGTAACCGGTTTGCCATAGTGAGTGGTGTCGTAGGTCTGGTTGTAAATGTGGTAACAGACATGGCGGCGGCTGGACCCTGGTGTTACTACAAAGACCGACTGCGCCGCTTCCACAGCAGGAGAAGGGCCACAGCACACAGGCTCTGGGAGGGGCCCCTCTGGAACTCAGTTCTGCTAAGTTGGATAGGGGACCAGACATGCCCTCTTTCCACGGACGGGCCAGTGCCCGGCTGGAGCTGTACGGAAACGTCCCTGTTTCAAATAAATATAGAGAACGATTTTGATATGGCAGAGGTTCTCGCTTGCTGATGATGATGAATGTAGTGACAGTTGGTAATAAGTCTTGTGTCTATCTGAGAGGCTTTGACGATAATGCGCTACACTGGGGACTATCTTTTGACTTTAAACCATAAGCAGGCATGACTGATAATAATAACAGGCTATCAATACATTATAGAACCATTCCCTGTTCTAGTGCCATACTTTGGCTTGATACCAAAGCTTCAAACACATTCTATTAAACGATTGGTCCTAATATTTTACTACAGTAAGACTGCAGGAACAGGCATAAATTAATAGGCATAAATGCAACATGTTTTTTTTAATTTCAGAAAAAATACAGATTTTTATTTGAGTAACCTAGTCCATTGATGAAGGAGCAGGAGAAGACCTTTTAAAATGGAGCCGCAGCACCTGACATCGTACCAGGCACTGGTCTCAGGGCCTGAACCATAATCTTGACCCGTGGCTGGTCGGTTTATTCTGAAGGCCTCAGGGGGGATGGAGTTGGCATTGTTTATCATCCAGCCGCCCCCTTTCTGCACTTGTTAAGTGAAACAATGTTTCCAGTCAATGAAATTAGGTTTTTCTAGGGACTGCTGCCCTGACCACATGTCTAAAAATGAAACAATTGCACAAATTTCAGGAAATAAACATCATGCCATCGCAAAGAGATTAACTTCTGCTGGGTAGCAGGTTGAAAGTGTATTAACTAGAAACACATTAGAGAAGATATTTGTTTGCAATGCATTAGGGGATGAGAGACTATGACTGGATTCCTACTAGAGAGAGTCTGAAGCATGTATGTGCTGCTTTGTGTGGACATCATAGTGGTTAACTCTTCCTGTCTCTTTAGTTTGGGTACAGCCCGTTAAATCTGCCTCTGAAAGTGTGCTTTCTATTTAATACCAATAGCCCATTGTTTGTAATCTTGTCAAAACACGATGGCGTTGAATCCATTGGAGGCACTTATCTTATCTTAACTGATGGGCTCATCTTAATTTCTCCAGCCACACACGAATCAACACGTTCTGGTCTTAGCTTCTATTGATTTGAGGAACGGCTTATTGTTGCAGAAGGTTCTTGAATATTACAGCATGTCCCTGTGTGTTGACAGTGACCTAAACAAAAGAGAATATTTGGAGGCAGCTTTCGAAGTTTGTTTGGATTACAGTTACATTTATTTCATGTGTTCAGAATACAGTGAATGTATACCCACACACCCACTTGCACGCTGAGGAGAAACCAAGTCACTAAAGGAAGGAGGCGTTTTGGATGTCATTCCCTTATTATTGGTCAGAGCACGTTGAGAATGCAGACAAAAGACTGCATGTTCGAAAGTACAAACGCTGCTATTGGCATGAATAATAGGTGATTGTCATATTTGTGATACAGGTTTTTGGGAGCAATGTTACTGGTTGGTGACCATTGGCTGGTGGAGAAATGACATCTGGACCAGTATATAACCATGGATGTTGCCAGCTCCATGTTTTTGGTTGCAGATTTAGCTGCATTCTTATAAATAGCTGGCATGCATATGGTCTCCAAAATCCTTTTTCTGTGACAAACGGCTGCTGGAACCTCCCTCGCCATCCTGGACACACAAACGGACAAGCTTGTTGTTTTCTGCAGACTCTACTAAACCAACCAATAGGTTTGATTTAAATCTGTCCCCAGCCTAGCTCATCCTCTAATTCCTCCCCACCCCCCGAAAAAAGATCAATCCAATACAAGGTAGTTATTTAGTTACATTTAAAATGTCCTTATCAAGGACATCACTTTACATCCCAGCTAAGGAAATAAGGAAAGAAGGAGCATGAGAAATAAAGAGAGAAGGAGTAATATTTTAACCCAAAAAGGGACTGAACTGACAGTGACGTAATGCAGCATTTTGATTGGATCCCCGGTAAAGATAGCAGTAGATCCTTACTACCATTGGACAATAGTGAGGTCTCTCCAAATGCACCATTTGTAATGCGTTGTACATCACAGGTTGACCATCACATCATATCAGCTTGGTCAACCTGTAAATATGACTCAAGGTGAAGTATTATTGCTTACTGACAGACGACAAGGCAAGGTAGTCCACCTTCCCACCCCTCTGTGTACTAGTTAAATGAAGCCGCTAAAGTATGACCCACCAGAGACGTCTATTTATTGCACAGTCGTGTCCATTGCTTCCAATCCTGGTCCCCACTGTTTCAACCATTTGCAGTACATCAACAGTATTGATTTGAAACCCAGATGCAGTTTGGATAAAGCTTGACGCTGAAATTGTAATTGTCTCACTCCAGGAAGCTTGGAAAATACGTAAGCAAAATGTGGCCTTCCGGGCTGGGATTTACCATGAGAAATGTATTCATCTGCTTCAACAACAAGGATAATGGGGCTAGGGTATCCTGATTAAATCTTCTAATGGCAGGGCCATGGCTCCAGAGCCATGAGAAGGAAGGAGAGCATCATTCCAGGGGCACACAGGACTACATTAGAACTATATCCCTCATCAGCATTGCCACTCATGGACCGTACTGATGGTTTTAGAATGACAACTCTACAATGACCCGTACAACAGGGAAATAATAATCCTCCATGGATCCTCCATGGACTCTACTGGATCACTCAAAAGACTACATTGCCAAGGCAGTGGTATGGTTGGGATGTCCCACAGAGTCCATCCTGACTGGACACTTGCCCCCCTCTGATGGCTACCAGCTGTAACTGCCAGCCCCCAATTCTGTACTGGATGAACCCAATGAACTAATGGCTACGGTCTTGAAAATAATAATTTGATAAACTCCTGAAATTCCTAATTGATTTTGTTCATTACTGATCTACTGTTTTTATAATATTTATATTCCTCTTCTAAACTTTTGTTTAATGCTACCACTTTATTTCTTAAATTCAATTTACCTGGCTTGACTAAGTTAAGATGGAGAGATTCTGCTTTGGCTCGATACTTAATGTATCTGTACACTAGTTGATCACAGCTAGCAAGACAGAGTTGTGGGAAATCACAAAGAAGCTCCTCATTCAATAACGTGACGGACTCAAGGCGTTGATCCATTAGGTCTTCTTTGCACTAAATAATCCAAAATCTAAATTATTCTTCAGTACTTACTCAGCTGCTCATATGGGCTACTACTGCATTGAGGCCTGAAGGTGCTCTCCTCAACTCAACTCCCCGCCTCCCCGCTCAAAGGAACTGAAAGTAGGACAGTGGAAATTAGGCAATGCAGCACACATGGGACTGCATTGCTGGTGGGTGCCGCAAGCAGATGAGTAAGGTATTACCCACCACTGGTTATCTTTTTAAGGGAGGAAAATAACCTCCCCCGTCTGTTATGCTGGAGGTGCTTCCCTCTCTGCCTGGCAGCCTCCTCGATAGGTATACAAACTCTAACGCACAACCACAACTTTTAGGTGCCGGTTTTGGGGATTTACACAAAAAGTAACAGTAATACCCATGATTACAGCAACTGGCAATTATTGATGAATAAAGAATTAAGTAATCATGCTTGTACCCCTTAGCTATAACTTTGTCTTGTTTTTTAATTAAGGTTATTGGCAATTAATCATTCTCCATAGTAGCCAGGAGCATTCTACTCTCTGGCAGGTGATGTTGACCAGTATGAATGACATGATATTTTCATTTCCTCCATCGCTAAGAGACTGAATCATCTCAAAGAAAAGGCTCTTATATGACAAGCTATCTTTCAACCTATTGCCCCAGCCTGATATGAGTAGTGAATGGTGGCTTCTGTTCAAGGATGTCGCTCATTTCAACCACTCACAATGTGAAAGTTAACTGAAAATACACACATTCAATTGGTTTACCACGAGATGATTAAACTAGTTAGAGAACATCAAACCCCACATAGAATTACAGCAGCCTTTCATCTCTAGAACTGGACAAGGCCATTTCATTAAACATTATGCCTTTCCTGCTCCTCATCATCGGGGTATTAATATAAAAATATAAAATCAATAAAATGTACCATAGCCTTCATCTTTTATGGCTCCAAGTACTCCATTCGCCTCATCCAGGTTTTTGTCATATACCAAACGTCCAGGACTCCGCATTACCCATCTTTATCACACGGAGGGCAGAATTGGCCATGGCGAGGAGCCGCTCCGGGCCGCTCCTGGACAGGTGACCACTGCTCTGCCTTGCCGTGGAGATGCAGGACAGTAAAAGGTGAGGAATCCATTTCCATCTGTCGCGGTGCAAACTCGATGGCATGTATACTCTTATGGGATGTGAACAGCCTGATGACTATCGAATGTCAACACCCTAGGAGCCCAGGTCTGGTCCTCGTGGAGGGGATTTATGTGCGTAAATGTTCGTCCAGTGGAGTATTTGACAATCAACATAAAGCAGACAGTAATTCGGATGTGCATGGCCATGCTGTCCTCTGGGCCACGAATATCTAATATATTTGGAGATATTCCTCTGTTCCACTCATTGTGTAAAGGTTTGGCTCTGTACCAGAAGGTGACGCCGAGCTCAACGTTGACACGGTTGTCCTAGCTCCCACGTATCCTTACGGGCCATTTAAGTCATCCAGGTTACGCAATAACACACCATGGAAACACAGAATAATGAGACACTTGAGTGAAGGTGGCAAGCTACACCTTGACCACACAGGGAATAGACATTTGCTTACGTAGAATTTGCACAACTTGCAAGCTTTGAGGATGCTGAAAAGTTAAAGAAGAGTCGAGCCATTTAGACACCTTCCTTTGTAAGCTCGGCACAAAAGAGGCCCACGTCATTATCACCTCTAACTATAGAAGGACACAGGGGATGCATATGGATTTGTGTCATTAATATATATATATATATAATATATATATATATATATATATATATATATATATATATATATATAAATACACACAAGCACAGACACAAAAATCCATGTGTGTGTGTGTGTTTTGTGTGTGTGTGGGATTGATATTGTGAAGCTGGGTCTCAGCTCCCTATGATCACTTAAAGATATAGCCAAACTCTCTCTTAAAAGTTTCACAAATCCCATTGGTCGGGAATATGAGACCACCCACAGCGTCTGGAAAACCGCTCAAAGAGAACATTACCCTGGCAGAAAGTGTGCATTACCCTGTGTTAAGGCTGTCGATACCAATGCATTTGTGCGTTTAGCATTAGTTTCTCAATGTATGCACCCATATGTCTCAATGACATTGGCATTGACTTTAAATGTTCTCAAACCAATAGTCTTAGAAGAAGTTTCTTCCCTCTAACTTGCCAAATGGACATGCAGCGAGCTATAAGCGACCTAGATCAAGCCAAACTCATGTGAAGTATTACTGTGAGGTATTCCTTGCTCTTCATCAGCCAAGAGGCATTAGTTGGCATGTGATCATCTTTACATCTGTTTGAGGTGGCATGAGTCTTTTATTGAGTTTGTTTGTTGTGTTCGCTCATAAAGCAGTACAAAATATAAAACGGTGTGTGTGTGAGGGAGAGAGAGATAGTTGAGACAGTTTCAAAATATAAGCTAGTTTTGAGTTTGAAAAGAAAGCACCTACATAATGAACAAAGAATATATATATTTTCAGATCCTTCGAGGTGCTAGCGCTCTGCACCTCAGCTCCCAGAGAAGCAAAACGAGTTCCAGACTCTTTTGTTTTAGCTGTAGTATACCGTCCCCCAGGACCGTATTCAGTTTTTCTTGATGAGTTTTCTGACTTTGCAGCTGATCTGGCTACATACTCAGACAATGTTTTGCTTATTGGGGATTTCAACATTCACGTGAATAACCCGTCTGATGCCCTCACAAGGGCGTTTCTGTCCATTACAGATACGCTTGGCTTCAAACAGCTCGTCCAGCACCCAACCCACATCGGTGGAAACACGCTGGATCTCGTTCTGACCCGCGGTGTAGACATTTCACAGCTAGTGGTCTCTTCCTACACCTCAGCTTTATCAGACCATTTTTTGCTCACTTTCCAGGTGGTGGTATCCTGCCCCTGCGACGATCAGCAAGCTACTTTCAGCTGTCGCCGCATCACACCTGCAACCATTACAGCTATGGCAGATAAGTTAACTAGTTCACTTGCACCTCTCTGTAACTATAGTGGTTTGTGGAGTGTCTTACTGATGACCTCAACATTGCCTTGTCTGTTGCCATTGATTCAGTTGCTCCGCACGTAACTAAAAAACGAACATTGAAAAAACCAGCTCCTTGGTTTAATGCAGAAACGCGCATTTTGAAGCAAATTGTTGATTATCTGACCAGGAATAATCTCTTCGAACCTTTCCAGTCGGGGTTCAGGAATTTCCACTCAACTGAAACTGCTATTACAAGAGTTGTAAATGACATCCTTTTAGCTTTGGATAAAAATGCAAGCACAATGCTTGTGCTGTTGGACCTGAGCGCTGCGTTTGATACGATCGACCACAGCACTCTTCTTCACCGTCTTGAACACTATGTTGGTTTCGGGGGTACGGCTCTTGGTTGGCTTGAATCGTACCTCACCGATAGAACCCAATTTGTGCTTCATGAGGGTGCAGAATCAAAGCGCGGTAAATTGCGCTTTGGCGTACCACAAGGGTCGGTTCTTGGTCCATTACTTTTTGCAATTTATATGCTTCCCCTGGGTGACGTTATCCGCGGCTTCGGAATTAGTTTCCATTGCTATGCGGATGACACCCAGCTCTACATTCCTGTAGATTCCGGGGACTCGGGCCAGATTCAAAGGGTTGAGTCCTGTCTAGCTGCTGTGAAGGGCTGGATGTCACAAAACTTCCTACAGCTTAATACTGGGAAGACAGAGCTGATGATTATCGGCTCGAAGCGGGACCGGGAAAAGTTTGAGGATGTCTCTCTGTGGTTGGATGGCTTCGCCATCCCACAGAGTGCATCCGTCAGGAATCTTGTCCTGTTTGACCCTCACCTATGCTTTGACCAACATATAAGAAGTATAACTAGAATTGCCTTTTTCCATCTGAGAAACATTGCAAGAATCAGACCAATGTTATCCGCAGTGGATGCGGAGACACTGATTCATGCATTTGTTTCGTCAAGACTGGACTATTGCAATGCATTGTTCTCGGGATTACCGAACTCTACCACAAAAAGTCTACAGCTGGTACACAATGCGGCAGCTAGACTGCTGACCAGAACGAGAAAGTTTGATCATATTACACCTATTCTCGCCTCTCTACACTGGCTACCAATAACTTTCAGATCAGACTTTAAGGTGCTATTGTTAACCTATAAAGCCTTGCATGGATTATCTCCATCATACTTGAAGGACCTGATCATTCCTTATAGTCCTTCTCGGTCTCTCCAGTCTTCAGGAGCTGGCCTTCTTTCACTGCCGAAGGTTAAAAAGAAATCGGCTGGACAGAGAGCGTTTGCCTATCGAGCCCCTTTTTTATGGAATAGGCTGCCATCAGCGATCAGGGAAGCTGACTCTGTGGAGCTATTCAAAGGGAAGCTCAAAACGCACCTCTACAATCTTGCATTTGGAGTGTGAAAACAACTGATGCGAGAGTGAAGACTACTCTGTTTGCTTGTGCTTTTCTTATTACATTATACATTCCCACTATGTACTTTTCCGTTCTAATTCACTATTCTGTCTGTTCTAGCGTGTTGCGGGTACCGGACTGGATGCCTGGACTCTCCTCATGGATAACCGGCCAGAACCCCATCACCATTTTAATATGATGTGCATGTATTTACCTGTATGTCAATTGTGGCACCCATTGCACTCCTGACCATCCCTGGAAGAAGGGATCCCCTACACTGCGTTTCTTCTCAAGATTTCTTCCTTGCTGATTCAAGGGAGTTTTTTCTTGCCCGTGTGGGGGCATGGGTAAAGGGGGGTGTCACAAATATTTGGCCTGTTAAGCCCTTTGAGACTGTAATGGTGATTAAGGGCTATACAAATACAATTGAATTGAATTGAATTGAACAAAATAAGAACAATTTACCAGGGTTTCCCACATCTGTCTAAAGACTCGGCTCAGCGCCTCCGCCAAATGACCGCCTCTAGAAACAAATTCAGCTGTCACAATAAGTCAGTTCAAGTCAGCATCTGCCTTCAATTTGACAGAGAATATAGGCTACTATGCGGCTTATATACTATCATATAGGCTAATATAAAGTACCGTTATTGATTCAGCTGAATTTATAAATCAAACGACCTGTCGAGACAGAGAGTCCTGATCAATGCTGATTACAACATAACATACTAGTTAATGATGTATTTCAGCATATAGAACAATTTTGGCACCATACAATTTAGTGGGAACAGTGAAAAATGCATTACCGAGAACCGATGGAGGGACTCATCTTCACCAGCACGAGTGGTATGATAGGGCAGCTGCTGTTGACAGTTTGCATACGACTTTTCTTGGATCATCTTTAATGTTTTCTAGAGGCTGCCAGAACTGATATTGTGCAACCTACTATAATACTTAGAAAAGAAAATGATTGGATAGAGCCACTACCATTACACAAAGTGGTTCTCAAAACAACAATAAGAACAATTAGTGAAAGCAAAACATAACACAGCAAATTGCACACAGAGAAATCTGCCACTCCCTCAAATAACATAAGTTCAGGGCTTTTCAGATATCAAGCAATGTTGTGCCATCATTCATTGAGCCCATCCCCCATGGAGGTCTGCTCCACACGCAATTGTTTAGAGTATTCAAGACTGCGTCCAAACTGAATATCTCTCCATCTGAGATTCAAAACGTCAGATACTCGGAGTATGACTTAATCTGTCCATCTAGTCCGAATCACGGTTGAGTGTGTAAACATATTGATGGAACAGCTGTTACTTTCTTAGGTCAACCTCAAAGCAGGAAAGATTGACCAATGTGCAGATAAACAACAGACATTTACAAAATGGACATGGTGGAGCGAACCCCACATTGGGAGCTGTGGGATTTTGTGACCAACAGACCAAACATCTGTTGGTCAGGGGAGGATGATTATTACTTTCTGAACCGGAAAGTGTGCGACACTAAACACATACACACACAGTCACTCAAGGCCTTTGGTTGGCGAAAGGATGAGCATCAGCAACAAAAGCATTGATTTTCTTTTTGCTGTTTCGGAAGGATAATTTGTCATTGCCTCTCTCCAAATGATTCGTAGATATTCTGCACATGGTGTTAACGTCCTGCAGGGCCATTGCCATGGCAATGATTTCCAATGCAAACAAAGGTGTGTCCCCTTGGAAACACTAATAACAATGCAACACCAAAGCCAATAGCTATGTGTGTGACAGTGTGATGGTGGCTGTAGCAGCACATCCATAACATGAAAGGTTTATGTATGTTTATTTTGATTCCTTGATGCCTTACTACATTATATTTTGATGCCTAACTACATTATTATTGTTAATCTTTTTTAACCAAAGACAAAGTGGGATGACTCCTGTATGACAGTGTTCAGGATGATTCAGAGATTACATGACCAAAAGTGTCTTGCTCCTTGTGCCCACACACAAATGCTTTTTTTTCTACTGGTCTATTATCTCAATTTCTCTGAAAGTCTAATTGGCCAGGGGTGGCTTGAGGTAAATTGTTCTCATAATTATTTGATAATTTTTTGAAAAATGGCAGTAAGGAGTAATAGTGTAAAGCGAAAAGATTCAAATTTCTTCAAATTGTTCACACTTTGTCTAAATTACTAGTTTTGTCTTCCAATGAATATGGAAAACTGAGGAATCATTAGTTTGTCGTATGCACACTCTAATTGCAGGCAACTAGCAACTGCTAACATTGTGGCTACACGTTTTATATTATGTTGTCACAATGTTGCCAAATATTGCACACAAACCTACACTTTCAAATTCAACATAATATTCTTAAAAAATCTATGTTCAAGCTACATGACCCAGTATGATGCTTAGAGCAGTGTGTAGATAAACAAGTGAGCAGGCAGGCTGAGAAGTGTTGCTGTGGACACTGGGGACAGAACTGAAAACATTTGGGCTAGGAGGCAAACGCCCTAGTCACCAATATAACCCAAAACATGGGAATACCAATACCATATCTTCATATTTCATCTTTTATGTGCATGTTCGAGCCTTCTTATCTGTTGTTTCAGCAGTCCAACATTGACCTGACTGAATTGTTTTAAAAATATGAAATAATAAATTCTTGAAAGTTTATTCATAATATAATTTATTTGGTAGAACATTTTAATTGGATTAATTGTCCTGTAATACCAATGAATCGCAGCCTTCATGAAATGAAAGTATCAGTAAATAATCCTGTCCTCATTTACAGATGCCAGTAAACACTGATTCATTTTTAATAACATCTTACCAACCTTTAGTCTTTAAAACAATTATAATATTGAATAATTTAATTGGCAAAGATACTGATTCCCTAATCTATTATCAGTTTTCCTTTTTATTCAATGGGATACTTTGATTTGGAGCTCATCATTTCAAAAGTACCTTTTACTGTGAATGTCTAAAATCAAGGTCTTAGCAAGTTAAAAGGAGTTACTACCTTCACAAGGAATGTATTTTGTCAAATAGATAATTTTTCTACATGTTGTCAGAAAAAGTGTCCCGGGATCAGCCCAAAAAGGCCTCTGGCTGTGAGGGAAGGCAACACAGTGGTGTTCTCAATAGAAATGAAGGCTTCTATCTATCATAGCAGTCATGCACATGCTACACTCAACAGCGCATTTTGAGCTGCTACTCAAACGTCTAAGTAATGTCTTAAGGACATGCAGAGATGAGCCGTCCAATTGATCTGAGTTAAGGAGGGGAGATAGTGCCATCCACATCACAGTGGTGCAAAGCACTGGATTAATTGATAGAGCTTGGTTATTTGAAGAGCATCAACATGGATAGTGAGCTAGAGTGAGCTCTGGAGGAGACGAGATCATCGTCATGTGACCGTTTTATATTCAATAGACGAGAAGCATGCAGACCAGGCCAAAGCACACATCCTCTAAGATGTCTACAGAAGGCCTCAGCCAAAGAGAGAAGAACAGTATCCGTATTCTGTAAAGTGAACAAAACATCTTGAAACCTTTGGACAAGGTTTTTTGAGAGACGGATAGAGCAGTAGGCTATAAAGCTATGGAGGGGTGGGACTTTATCAGGGTTGTGAGAAAGAGTAGAGCTGGGCTTGCGACTAAAAAAATAAATATACTACTTATTACCAAAAGTAATGAAACCAGTCTGAAATATTAATTGTAACATTACCTTTATATAAATTTTCCGTTCTATTACGTAAGCAATGTGATATGCTATTGCCAGCCACATAATGGATGGTATTCACGTTCTATGTTGGACAGATGCTGGAGAAACAAGTCACATCGAGAATTTGAGTTAGACCGTGTATAATACACTTTCTCAGCATTACAGTTACCATGTCCAAATAAAAACGCAACATAACAATGTAAAATACAGATTATGTAATCAACTTCATGAAATTAACCCTACTTCAGTCTTCTCAGTATAATAGTCTTTTAACTCAAAAACGGATATGTATTAAGAAGAATCTAATAGTTTCACTGTTAAATCAAAGTTTAAAATAGTGGTTAGGGTTACCTGGTTATCAAGATATTGGAGGCAAATAAAATGCATATATAGGGAAACTTTATCCACCCCCCACTCTCTAACATCGACGGAGGGGGAGAACACATATAAGTCACACAGAATCACGCACTTGATCTTTTACTCTATTGAGTCTACCAGTCTGATCGTGACAGGAGGCGATGATAACCTGAGGAGCTCCGAGGCGTTTCAATACTTAAATAACAGCATCGTTGGACGCGTTTTAATTAAATCTGCACATGATTTTTATCAACACGCTTATAATAATAGTTGTATTATTATTAAGTGTGGAACAACCTTCAGACAACAAGGGATGGCGGCAAGATTGTAACAGCGATGTGTTCATGTTGTGTTCATGATGACAATCGGGCCTGGGTGGATGCTATCATGTAATGTTAAACCAAGAAAACAAGGTGTTCCTTATGCTACGTTATTTAGCTGCATTCTTAAAAAGGTTATGTTTACCGTTATTTTTAAAAGGTATAAAGTTAGTGTGTTTAAAGGTTTGGCATAATTGTTTAATATTTACCAAGGACATTCAGGATTCAGAGGATCAAGCTGTTTTTCATTGGTGTGATATAAAATATATTATCTATCTATTATCTGACCCTATCACATTAAAATAAATAAGAACTGAAAATAGTTCTGAGGGATAGGAATGTGTTATTCCTCTAAGCATTCAGCTATGTTTTACTCAGAAGGGACAACTGCAGCACATAGAGCACAACAACCTCAACACTGACATCTGAACGTCTTGCTTGGTGAAGGGAAATAGGAATTGTTCCTTTTTAAAGATTTATTTTTGCATTTAATGCTTTATTAAAGAGTGAGATAGAGAGGAAGCTATGGGAGATAGAGTGGAGGACATGCAGCAAATGACCACGGGCAGGACTCGAACCCGGGTCGCTGCGTTTAGGACTGAGCCTATATGGCACGTGCTCTACCCGGTGAGCCACCGGGGCACCCCAGTAATTATGTCTTGAAGCATTTATTTAATTACCTTTTATATTTTGTGGAGCAAATGTTGCATTCACTTTTAATTTTCCTAAAACCGGCAAACATAGGATAAAATCTCACCCACAGAAAACATTGTTAATTGTTTTATACTATTGCCTGCATCAATAAAACATTCTGGTTAGTTGCATTGATCAAACCCAGCCAAAGCAAGAGTTTGAGTCAAGTTTGAGTAACATTTTATCCACATACCAGCAACACCACTTAATATTCTCTGTCAGATTTGACCCAAAACACCAAAGTCTAAAACATTTATTTCAAATATAATATAATGATTACCAGTTGTTTTGTGTCTATATAGGTGTTTGAAGCCCTGTTCTAATAACAAATGCTGGATGACAATGACTAGAAACAGCTGAAAAATAGGACCCTGGGATATATCTATTTTCGAGAGCCCTGGATATCAATTAATAGTTTCCTAAATAAGGATAACTCAAAAGTAGTCCCGGATCTATTCATCTGCAGTGATGGCAAAACGACATATATTCTTTACTCAAGTAGAAGTATAGATACAGAAAAGTAAAAAGTAGCCCTCTGACATTCCTATCAGCTGTTTCTGTGCAAAGCTACCTGAGCCTTGCGTCATATTAATATAATTTGACTGTTAAAGGTAAACCTTCTAACTTAATCGCCACCTTCAAACATTTCTCTTAAATAAGACGGGATGGGGAATGTCTTGGCGCTGCTCTGAATGGGCTCCCTCTGAATGTTCACTTCCATCCATCCTCACTCGCTACGCTGCTAGTTCTGCCATAGTCGTGATGCACACCAAGGGATCGTCTTTTCTGTGTGTTATGGTACAATTCATTTAGGATGAATCGGTCTTGATGTTGGGAATTGCAATGATGCTAAATAAAAACATTATCAATTATTATTTTCGTTTTTCAAAGCACAGAAAAAACTGAAAGGAGGTGAAATTACAGATATGTGTTGAAATATAGGGAGTAAACTAAAAAGTGGTAAGGAAAATGAAAACTCAAGTAAAGTTCCTTCCCACCCCTGTTTATCTGTATCTCCGATCCTAAGCCCTCAAAAATAAAATATCCTGGATCAAAACGATGTGTCATTCCAGCAGCAGATCTACCCCACACCATTCTGCGCGTGTTTTGTGTGTGCGCGAGAGACAGACACAGAGTGAGCGCAAAGGTTACAATGCTCATCTTGCGCAAAACTGCATGAACTTTATCTGAAAATTGTGCAAGTGTGTTTGTGTGTTGAATGTAAATAAGGTGTCAGAGTGTCTAAAAAAGGTTCAAAATATTTATAAAAAACCAATCCAGGGGGAGGATCCCTGGACCCCTCCAAAGGTCAGAGCTAAGCCCTGCACGAACCCTAGAACCCTAACCCTAGAACCCCCTGGGAACCCTGACACACTCTCAAGCACACAATGATGGAGGCTAGCTTTCTAACGACTAAAGCTATTTAAAAACAATCCTTTTCCTCTCATCCTATCTACATGAACGATACTTCGTAGAAAAACTATGTACCTTAACAGTACAAAGCATGTCATGGAGTGACATTAACTCAACAAACTAGATATTAATGAATAATAGCGATAAAAGAAAACCTTTTCCAAGTCACAACCCGAACTGATGTCCCACCTTTGTTATAATACTAACAATGATACGTATCATATCAATACTACAATATATAGTACAAATACTGAATCATTGTGATTCTACTTCTATTATTTATCATACTAATAACACTACTCATCATACCAATTCTAATATGTATCATACTACTGATACTTTAAATACTTCTACTACTTAGCATTCTAGTTATATTACTGGTTATTTTCAAACTAATTATAATTATACTACTAATCATGCTCATACTACGCCTACTACTACTACTACTACTACTTAAAAGGTTGAGTTTATAAAATATATGTGGCCTGTATAGCTGAATTCACAGATTGCAACAAACTGAATCCTCCTCACCCCTCACTTTCCAACGGTTCAGTATAATATCCCAGTGTGTGTGTGTGAAGATGTGAGGAGCATCGTCTGGCTAACGGTTGGTGTTGATGTGTGTCCGAGAGAGGGTAAAGCTTCTCGGACTTATAGTATAACGCCTATAACGCACATTTTATATATATATATAATACACCTGCACGATGACTGTGCTAAAGAAGTATCACGAATAGCCAAATAAAAAGTCATAGACGCGGCATCTTCCTAGAGTCCAAAACTCTTTTTTTTTTATGAATTACGGCATTTTATCTATTGATGATTCAAAATTGTATGGATTTATACACTGATTAAAACATACTTGTGAATACTATATTCCATTTCTGCCAAATCTTTTCAGCAGGATGCCACTAAATATGACACACTATACCTTTAACCGAACTATAACTATACTTAAGCTTTTGCCATAGTTAACCGTTAAATATTCTTTTTTTGTCTTTTACCATGAAGATTTTATGAAAATCTTGAAGCCAATTTTACACTCCAAATTTTTCTGCAGGAATTGTTTTAATTTACACTAGCGATTGTATTTAGAGATTGGTTAATGTCCCCTGCTTTTTTCTGCTGCCTTACCTTTTGGATAACAATTGCTGCATAGGCATGAATAGAACATTGACAAGTAAAACATTTTACTTGCTAGGATTATGTTA
>NC_079414.1:4555347-4660347 GCF_026213295.1 Gadus chalcogrammus | reverse complement strand
TACGATACAGTTCAAGGAAGACTGACTTGGAAAACATGGTTCACCTAGACTGTGTGTATATTAAACATTTTAAAGCAGCCAGTGTTAAAATCCCAATCAGACAATATTAAGCTATGCCTTTGTGAACAATTTATACAATTCATACAATTTGTAATGCAAATTTATAATAAGTTTCCAAATCCCAACATAAATAAATAATAATAATTCTATCATTTTATATGGTTATGCATTCGTTTTTTTTATGTGATACTTATCAATGTAACCAACAATTATAATTGCCTACTGCCTAGCAAAGACCAAAACAAACCAAAAAGTCTTTGTTGAAATGAGGCCGATGTGAAGAGGTTTGGTTGATAGACTCACTGCATTGACGCTCATTACACACAGGGGGCACTTCTCCCTCACTCGCCGGCTAAATCATTCCCTCTCCTTAATGCAACTCCATTTTTTCCTCTCCTGGTGTCAGAGCCTCATGACTCTAGGGTTCACAGCCTGAATCCCTTCTAAAACAGGAAATGAATATGATAGCGCTCCTGCATTTATATTAATAACTTTATCAGTATTCACAAATCACCCCATCTCTAATTTATTTTATGTGCCATTTACAGCCACGGATGTGTGCTGTTGGATGCCAAATTAATTTAAGGAGAAAAAGTTGAAACTTTCAAAGTTTGAGAGTTTGAGCACAAATCTGTGCACAAGTGGCCTCACAGGCACAGGCTCAGTTAAACTGATCTTTGTCAAGTTGCTGTGAAACTGAGTGCTGAGAAAAATCATCGCTGTCAAAAACAAATGCTCCCAATTCCATTGGGCGCTGTTTCCGGTGAATAGATCGCCCTATGAGTGTAAATTGGTCCAGACACTCTCAGAAGGGCCCATGACCAAAACACCCGTAAAATACTTTAACCTCAGGTTTTCATCCACCTCAAACTGGTATTTATTTACAAAAGTAGATAAGTCTCTCTCAGGCCAATGGACCTTCAAATGTCTCAGCGGCAGAGACAGCAACAGCATATTACCATGGAAATCACAGCGCAAATCAATAGAACATTTTGAGAATAATATTGCTGGAGGACCGGCCACACAGGCCGGTTCTACAGCCCTCAATGTTTTAATAGGCAGCATCAGAATAATGCACAAGGCCGCACATATCTACATGGGGAAAGACAGATCAACTAATTATCCTTCTCCTACAGAGAGCCTATGACGTGAAAGTGTAAAACTTATACGTATGGAGGAGAGAGTGTGTTTTAATGAGGCTGACAGCGCTGTCACTGCAACACCATGGGATACAAATAAATAACGCATCCAAAGCAACAGGATGGGAGTGCTGCCTAGTGTTTAGTGTGGGTGCTGCCCCCCATGTTGTCCTGTGTAGAAACACAGCCGAGAATAGCCGTAACAGACCAGGGGAAGGGGACGACGGAGACCCAGTAGCACCCGCTACACGTCCTTTGATTGCCCACCAGTAACCACTGTACCTGAGTCTGGGGCTTATTCACTAATTTATAAATGTCTTTGATGACGAACACTATTTTACTGGCGTAGTTGTGAGTCCAGATTCACCTGGGGTAGGTCTCTCATGATGCATTCAACAGGCTGGGGGCACTGTGTCCCGCTTGCCTTTCAGAACCCACCAATCTGTCACCTTATTGTGAGCATCACCTGGGAGGCTTTTTAATACCTTCCATTGCTATTCAACAAGGTTGCAGAAATGTTTTTCCATTATGTGTTTTCTCTTTAATATGAGTTTTCATGATGTCCAACCAAAACGTAAAACCTGTGAAGTTTTACGGTAAATAAATCACTGTGGGCTGCATCACTTATCACTTCATGCTATGCAATAGTTCACAACACAGAGTGCACATTCGCACATTGCAGCAGACACATTGGTGTTTCAAAGAGTCAGCAACACACATGGCACCAATGAGACAGATGAAAAGGTGTGTCAAGGCTAACTAGGCCACAGAGCGCAGCGCGTATCCCTGTCCCTAACAGAAGCCCTGAGCCCTGATGGAGTCTGGTCTGTTGTGGAGGGCCGTGTCACTACCACAGCCCGGTCCATGGGCAGGCCCAATGCACGTCCTAATGCACATTTGTGTCACGTTTAATTACTCACAGCTTGAAATGGCAAGGCTGACATTACTCACTGCTAATTACTATAGTGCTTACTCCATTATGCATGTGATGGAATTGGAAAAACAATTATGATAAAATCCTTCACTAGTTAAAAATGTATAAACTAATTGCATCCAATAATTCAAACTAACATGTATTAATAATAGATGCAATTTAATTAAAGATTAGCAATTACAAATTATGTTTTAATTGAATACGTTCAACCAAGATTTTCAGAAAGTGTTTACAAGTTAATATGTTGTTCAGGCTTAATCAATACTAGGACGAGTCTGTGAAGAATACACCTTTAATGTATATCTTGGCAAACTAAAAATAAGTTACAGAGTAAAGTAAGGAAGATTTATTTATAGCACTCTTCACAGGTCCCGCAGTGCATCACAAGCAACAATAATCGCCCAACACTATATTTTGGGTCCATCTTTTTGAGCTACTAGTGGCTGTTGTTGTTATTTTATTTTCCCCGTCTGAGGGCACAGCACTCATAGGCTAATTGCCCTGTTACTCCAACAATGGAGGAGAAACACCGGGAACTTCGCCTGACCTGACTTTCCCATTTCACCTTTATTCATCTCTTTATACTTTTAGAATTACATTATTTTGTGTTTAAATCGCAGTTTCAAATTGAGTGGTTGGACCACTCCGAAATAAATGGTAAACATGAATAGGTTCACGAATAAACCCAATCTAGGTGGAATATTCTAGGTGATTAATGTACATTTATTTAAAGCCCGCCTCCTAATTATGTGATTGGACCGTTTCAAGTGCCGATGGAGTCGATGGTTGGACGCGGTTCGCCTGTCACGATCAACTTGTAGTGCCCGGGGTTTTAAACGGCTCCATAATTACATTACATCCACCCACTGGTAAACTACCACAAGTGCGCATTCCTGCTGGCAAGTGGCTCGTTGGGCTTTTTCTCTTTTCTTTTGTTTACCTCAATGAAGATGCAAAGGCTGATATTCACTATAGGCTAAACAACAATAAAGCAAGGCACATTTTGTGACAATATTTAAATACAGGTATGGGATACAAATCAACGGAAAGACAACTTTTAAGCAAACCTCCGTGTCACGCAGTCTTAATAGACACACACACACGCACACACACACCATGTGTCATCCAATAACACGTTAACGCATGTGTGACTATCCGTCTTCAAAGAAAACCAAACTCTTAAAACAGTCTTACTGTAGCGTAGGGTTATCCTCGGTGCTCCCTCCTCTGCTGGTCGTCGGTTCGCCGGTGGAGGAGAACAGACGCGGTCCTGGCTCCCGTTCCCGCCAGCAGGTGTGTGTAACGGAGGCGCGTGAGCGCGCCTGCTCATTGATGTGTTGGTGAGTGCGGAGAGGGCGGTTGAAGCGCGGCGTGCACCGCGCGGTTGTGTCGTTCACTCCGAGGCTCTCCCCCTCTTTAACCCGTTTCCTACCGGTCAAGTTGACGAACGAGCTCCGCCCTCACCCGCTCTTCGAGTCATCAGAAGACTTTTACACTCAATCACATCGTTTCCAACGTAGGCCTACCCTACTTCCGGGAGCAGTTAGCAGAGGGCATGGCAGGGTAGACACGCCCACCTACGGGTCAAGGTAGGTCGAAACAGTCCACACAGCTCAAAACCGTCCACACAGCTACATACTGGTCAAGACAGTCCACACAGCTACATATTGGTCAAAACAGTCCACACAGCTACATATTGGGCACGTTAAAACAGTCCTCAAAGCTCCATATTATTAAAACAGTCCACACAGCTACATATTGGTCAGGTTAAAACAGTCCGCTACATAGGTGAAAACAGTCATCACAGCTTACATATTGGTCAAAACTGTCCACACAGCTAGATATTGGTTAAAACAGTCCACACAGCTACATACTGGTCAAAACAGTCAACACAGCGACATATTGAATAAAACAGTCGACACAGCTATTGGTAAGGTCAAAACAATCCACACAGGTAGAGTTAACTGAGTTCATAGTTAATAGCAATTTTTTTCTAAGTTCACAGTCCCAGAAAATAAACGTTTTTCACGTTCATTCCTTTTTTCTATTCTATTCTATTATTTTCCAACGTCGTTGCAGACGTTCACACCCGGAGGGCACAATTTGCATAAAAACTTGTGTTTTTTACAGTTCAAATCTGTACTTGTTTGTTAAGAAAGCTCTTTCAAATATTTTTTCAAACTATTGGCCTCAGCGATAGCTATGTTGTCATAGCTATCGTGCCGGTCGCACTAAATCCTCGACTGCCGGTAAACAGTGCGATATGGTATATACCTACCACCACCTACTCTATATATGGTATATAACTACCGCCACCTAGTCGTTATATGGTATATACCAACCACCACCTAGTCTATATATGGTATTTACCACCACCTAGCAGTGGCGACTGGTGGTTTTTAAAGTGAGGGAGGGAGGACTGCGCGCTTGGTTGCCATTGGCCTGCTTACACTGATAGTGGCCTATTGTGGCATAAGTATGTGACACTCAAGTTGTTTCAGGGTGTTTTGGTGAAATACAAAATAGCAGGATGGGATAATTATGTGAATTGATACAAATCCACCAGTAGCAGCATTAGACTTTGAAAGCTGGTGAGCAGCATGTCTTGGACTACAAGGGCAGAAGTAAAGGATGCAAAGCCAATAAGTCAAATAAGGCCTTACTCTAAATAAAGAAGAAGAAAAATGAAGAAACAATACCAAAAGTGATGCCATGATTTTTGATGATTTAAAATGCATCATGCTCTGAATCATTCACTAACATCCTATCCACAATATCAAACAGAACGGTCAGAGTAACAAACAATTAAAAGAACAGCAAGAACATTAGGCTTATTTCACTACTATTTACATGACAAAGAGAAAAAAAATTTGATGCAAATGTGTATGTTGATGGATGTTTCAGAATGTTGGCCATGGTGTTAAGCCAATTAAGATTGAGGGACTTCATTTATAGATCAATTCAACCATCCTCGCGGGCTCCGCAGCCAGGCCGCGGGCAGCCCGGCCGCGGGCAGCCCTGCCCAGCCGCGACCTCTGTAGGCCGGCCGCGTGTAGCCCTGCCCGGCCGCAGGCTCCGCCGACCGGCCGCGGGCAGCCCTGCCCGGCCACGGGCTCCGCAGGCAGCACTGTACCGCAACGAACAGTATCGCACCACTCGGTGGATTGGAAACGAGGCATTCAACTGAGCGGGTTCGTTGGTTCTTGTAACATAGACTTGAGGGGACAAACCCTCCCTCTGGGCTGCTCCACAGCCAGGACTCCTGCTTATTGGTTCATAGCGCAACCAGGGATTCAGCCTATTTGTGAATAGAAATAGGCGGGATCAAGATCCCTTAGCTAGTCACACCCACTCAGAGGAGGACTTTCCTCCCTTCTCCCATTGAACCCCATGTTATTCACCGGCAGCCAACACTTTCGGGGAAATAGACCTCTGAAGGCAAGTCTCCCCTCAGAGGCTCCGGTTCCATCGGTCAAATGTCTATGGGAAATAACATGGGGTTTTTGAATGATCGTACTGTACATAACAAGCTCTCTAGGTGGCGAAGAAGTGAAAGCTGCCCACGTTTTGAACTACACACTTTTTCCATCAAGATTCCACTTGGGTTTTGGATTGTAGTAAACGTTTATAAATGCTACTTTAACGCCACCGACAATCCAAAACCCAAGTGGAATCTAGATGGAAAGAGTGTTTAGTTAAAAACGTGCGCATTTTCTACTTCATCGCCACCTACAGAGTTTGTTATGCACGATCATTCAAAAACCCCACGTTGTTTCGTATAGACAGAGGGAGGAACGACATGTTAATTGTAAAGAATAATACCTCGAGGCTAATGTTTGTTTTATCCCCGCGTCACCCGGAAGTGATGATTCTGTCGACCAATCAACGGAGGGGGTGTGTAGCTAGAATTTCCCGGGACCCTTTCAGGCGTCTCGTCTCGTTTTCAGTACCCCAACGGAGGAGTCCTGAAAACGAGGCCAAAACGGGTACGGCTAAGTCCGGGTCACGCCCACTTTTGGCGGTGGAAACGCGACCCGATCCGCACCTTTGCGATCCGATCCGTTCCGCACCCTGCAGTGGAAACGCGCCATTACTTCAGAGGTCTATGAACGGGAGTCAATGGAGGCTGAGGGAGGAACGTCCTCCCTGAAGTAATTGTCAGTAGGCGAGAGGGAGTGCTAATGTCCCTTTACCCAGAGAAACAAACATAACACATACAAACGGCATTAAAAAGCCGAAAGTTGCTATTTTTTCAAAATAAACTTGCGTTCTAAACTACTTAGAACACTATCTAAGGCTGCATCGAAAGGTAACGCGACTGCTGAAAATTTTGGACCGGTAAACTACAAGCTTCGGCGTGTCGCATAGACGATAGACGTCGTCATCGTCTTGCTGTCCCTCCCCGTTCTGTGATTGGTTCCCTATCTCAGGCAAAAATCAGATCAGGCTGCCTAGCAGTGCGAAAATGAAATTGCGCGCAAGGCAGCATGGGTATACGCAGGCTAGCTCAACGTTAGTTCTGACTCAAACAAACCTCATGCCCTACATGTCAGTGAAAGTTGCGTTCAGGGGAGGGGTTATGTTCACGCTTTATGATTCTCCATGGATTCAGAGATAGACAGGTAGGAGGGTCAAAGCAGTGGTGAGAGAGCGCGGGGCTGTTTAACTATGTGGGTTAATTGTGTTGAATGAGCTTTAGGGTAGTACGAGGGAGCAACACCTTTTATGAAATATTTATATTTTTCCACAGCACGGCTGATTTGAAAATTTCTCCTCTCTTTCCAGCGACTGTAAGCGTGATGCACTGCTAGTTTAACATGTTAATGAGGATACCAAAGTACCTGTATGAACCAAGAAACACATATGGAAAACCCACTTATACATATACACTTGATAGGTCATTGATATTTCAAACCAACTCAATAAAAATCGGAGGTATTACATATGAGGCATTCCATTTATAATCAAATCTAAACAATGTTTATTTTTTTATGACATTTGTTTAATTCTTAATTATTTTACTTATTTTACTTATATTAGGTTAAATAATTGACATCGATACTATAACCATATAATCACGATTAATTATTATTTATTAAAAAAATAATTATTATATTATTTATTGTGTTATCATAATTGTAATTATTATTTGATGTTATTATAATAAACGGGGTCGCAATTACTATGTTGCAGCCATTTAAATTTTTGGTATTTTTAGATAATTTTTTTTTTTTTCTAAGTAATACCTATTATGTAGGCCTAAGTAAAAAAAACATTTTGTTTTCTCAGGCCATTTCTTTCCCACATGTAGAATGGGATACAACATTTTTGGATAAATAAAAGATTCAGGTATGAAAACCCATTCGTCAAGATGGCCACAATGGTAAGTGTGGCTGGGGTTTAGGGAGATTTTTAATTTGGGCTGGTCGTGCAGGGAGCAGGGGAGGAGTGCAGGAGGAGTAAGGCGCAGGAAATGGCCGAGGAGGGCTTTCATTTAGCCAACAAAGAATGAAAGTAATGGGATACCTTGTAGTGTGTTTACACACAAACACACACACACACACACACACATTCGCGAGCACACACACACACGCACGCACGCACCCACTCAAACTCTCTCTCTCTCTCTCTCTCTCTCTCTCTCTCTCTCTCTCTCTCTCTCTCTCTCTCTCCCTCTCTCCCTCTCTCTCTCTCTCTCTCACACACACACACAAAGACATGTACACAAACGCGCATGTGCACACTCTCACACACACATACACGTTACACGCACGTTCGCATCCAAGCACAAACACATATGCACACACACACATTCGCATGTGCGTATCTCACAGACATATTCATACTCTCAAAGACACACACACACACACACATACACACACACACACACACACACACACACACACACACACACACACACAGGTATTGTGTAATCAGCGGTGAGCGTGCCACAGTGAGTCATTGACTAGCCTCCACATCCATTTAGCTATAAGCCCCGGCAGACTCCAGCTGCCTGCTGTGTTTATTAAAAATATAACAGCCCTATTATACTCATTAGGTTATTGCACACCCAGGCACAGAGAGGTGTGGACCGCGCAGAGCAGACGGGAGGTGGAAACACTCCCCGGCATCAGCAACGGCCCCGCCCAGAGAGGACTAGGGACCCATTCCTCATATTGATTTGCGCCGCTGCTGTCGGTTTATGGCACGGCGCAGGCCTTAATTGCATCAGTGCTTAGAAACAAATTATTTTTAATCTGTCTTGTTCACTTTATCAGTGATAAAGTTGAGCGGATTAAAGCCAGAGAGATCTGTCTTTCTCCCTCAAAGCCATCAGGTATTGGTTAAGATATAAACAAATGTGTTGATGCTTCCACTCAACAGGAGCGCACCGTGCTGCACGCAGCCCGGAATTAACAGGGAAGAGTTACTGCTGGCAACAGTGAGAAATAAAGACACACAGACACAACCGCACACACACTCACACACACACACACTCACAATCATTTGCACCCAGGCCTAATGTTGGGAGGAGCTGCCCTGGCGACGGGGCCCCTGGGGGCCTAATTGTAAAGTCCAATGCATCGCACAAAGCGACACCCGTGGGGAGCAAAGAGTTTGACCGTGGCCCACGCTAAGTGGCTCCATAAATGTCCTCGCTGATGCATACGCTCACCTGCCTGACGCCGTGCACAAACTTTACACGCCGCCCGCTCCTCCTTCCCGCTTTACTTTTTTGCACTTATCCATATTTTTCTGTCTACCTCGTTCCTGAACACGCTCACACACGCACGCACACACACATAAAGCGGGGATGCTAAGTAGTGAGGGAGCGGCGGCGGCTCGGGACTCATAAAGTGAAAATGTAACAAGGCAGACAACGCTCGTAGTAATAACTCCCCACAATCGCCTTGGCCTACAAAAGTACACACAGGGGGGGCCCCCTCCACGGCGCCTGGATGTGGGTACGGGTGTTTTAGTTGCCACGGAGATTGGCTGAGCAAGGGATGGAAAGTGGCGACGAGGGGGAATGTGATCGTCTCACTTCAAACAGAGAAAATAAAGTAGGCTTTGTGATTATTATTAGAATTCCCCGTCCGGCCCCCATTGAACCTAAATGACCGTGGAAGGCAACCAAAGGGATCCTCCGAGCAAACACACACTCACACACACATACGCGCACACTCACACACATTTATCCACACACACACATACCGACGCACATTCGCACACACTCACACACACACTTACGCACACCCACATACCCACGCACACACATGCACACATGCATAATGAATATGCATATATCTATATACAGTATATATTCCTTAACAGACCAATATTATGACAGTAAATTAGTATATTATATGATATATCCACATATTTACCATTCTCTTCCCTTTTTCCAAACCCCTGTCCCTCTCTCTTTTTCTCTCACATACACACACACACGCACACACACACGCGCACACACACGCACACACCAAAGCCGTGCATGCACATGCAAAATATGCACACAAGCACACATTCAGCGTCAGAGCAATATTTTGAGAGTTAATGAGCATAGCTTACGATGGGGGACACGCATGGATTTTTTTTCACTCTCTCACCCTTCCTTTCCACCACACTCTTCATTTCGCTCAAATATACTCAGTGTGCATAATATAGTGTTTGAATGGATCTTTTTTTGTAATAATACATATATACAGTATATGTATATGTACCATTACAAAAATAGGTGCATACAAACACTTTTTTACTCAGTTCTTCTCACACACAATCACACGGACCCCCCCCCCACAGATGATTTAAAAGAGAGATGCACGCAAAAAATTCTAATCACACACACACATATACGCACGCATGCGCGGGCATGCAGGCAGACAAACACACACACACACACACACACACACACACACACACACACACACACACACACACACACACACACACACACACACACACACACACACACACACACACACAGACTCACACACACTCACTATCTCTCCAAGGCTGTGTTGACAGGACTGTCCGTAGTGGGCCATTGTTAGTTCTGGTTGGGCAGCCTTATTTACTGTGTGTGTGTGTGTGTGTGTGTGTGTGTGTGTGTGTGTGTGTGTGTGTGTGTGTGTGTGTGTGTGTGTGTGTGTGTGTGTGTGTATGTGTGTGTGTGTGTGTGTGTGTGTGAGTGTGTGTGTGTGTGTGTGTGTGTGTGTGTGTGTGTGTGTTTGTGCGTCAGTGCGTGCCTGTGTGTCTATGTGTGTGTGTGTGTGTGTGAGTGTGTGCGTGCATGTGCACGTGCCTGTATGTGTGTGTACACACGTGCGTGTGTGTGTGTGTGGAGAGAGGCATTGGGTGCCTGCTTGCCTCATTTATATCCCCCAGTCCTTTCTTTATCTTTGACAGTGACTCAGAGACCAGGCGCCCCTGTTATCTCCTTTTCTAGGGATCTAAATTACACTTACTGCTTCTATGATATCACACCATATTATTTTTCACCCATGGTAATTAAGTGTAAGAGACGACCAATTTGCTCTGGATTGTTTCCTTTCATGCTATCTGTTGGGTATATTGTATATAACATAAAGATATAACAACACAATGTGCTCATTTATTTGGCTTTGTTTAATGTTCTGTTTATGTGTATGTCGCTGTGTTGATGTGTGTATCTGTGTTTGTGTGTTTTTGTGTGTGTGCAGTGTGTGTGCGGTGTGTGTTTTTATGTTTGTGTGACAAAAATACAAGGGGCCCATAACATAAAAACGTTGTACCTAATGAAGTGTCAAACGATAAAAGGAGGTTTAATAGAAGAAAGCATGTGCTATTGTCTATCTACCACAAAAACACACACACACACACAAACTGAAAGTAGACATCATCTCTTTCAACTAATTGTGCTCGAAACACCTTGTCAAAATGATTTAAGAAACATTTGAGTTATTGCCTGTGCCTTCCTCCTTGCTCTCAAAGTCTCTTGCCCGCTCTCTCCTACACACACAGACACACACACATGCATGCACATATGACCACACGCACGAACGCATCCATGCACACACATTTTTCATACATAGACAAATGTCCATAGACAAGCCCTTGCTCACTAAGAGAAGGGACATGCATTCACACATGCTAACAAGGACTTGGCATTTGCACACACTCAAGCAGACCGCCAAACTAAGAACAGTATGAATAAATCCATAGCAATGAGACACTTAGTGAAACATTAAGGTGTTGGCATTATCGCAACACGAGGGGTACGATGGAAAACAAACAGGTCCTATCGCTATTCCTCCTCCACTTAAAGTTTGGTTGAAAGAAAAATGAAGTTTCAGCATATCATTGTTCTGTTTTTATTTTACTGGTGTTTAAGTCGTATGGATTTCTTTACTTCTGAAGCATAGATTGAAGATGCTGATAGCATGTACATTATGTACACCCATGTGACGATGGTTGATCCGGGCTGGTTTTCGGATGTGATTGCTTCTCAAAGTAAATGGATTGAACCAATTGTACCACAAAAAAAACCTTGGCAAAATCAACAAGCATGTTCCCGTGTGTTCCAGACGCTTTCCAGCCAATTAGAAAAAAAGAGTGTTGTTACACCAGCAACTCTAATATTGACCGTCTGTTTGCTTTCACGGCTCAGCATCAACTGTAAGTCTGGCTGTTGTTTCAGAGTAAATATTGGCTGTGCTTGTCTGATATTTTCAGTTTGACTTGGATTTAAAGCCCCTTGGACAAATCCTTAGCTTTTAAAGACAACCTGAAACTGCATTCTGGCCATATCTTACATCCATGCTGTGATGTGCTTCCTGCGACACACAATGTTGGGAATGTGACAACAAGTATTTATTTTTTGGTGCACATTGTTGAACGTTGCAATCGTGAGGAAATTACGTATGAACCTAAAATAAGGCAAATTATGTTGTTAAGAAGTACGAAGACATATTTGGTCCCTGTTGGGAATTGATTTTTTAAATATTGTCAAATATTTAGTATAGTTTAGAATTATCTAAGAGGTTTTTATTGTTATTTAAACAATATAGAAGTTACTTTCACGATAATACCTTGAAAAGTTTAAATTTAGTTTTAGTTTTTATAACTCGATAGCAATCTCTGAAGGGCATTGAAGTGAATGTGCTTCTATAGGTTAATTTAATAATTTGAAGCATCAAATATTATAAATAATTCAAACATGCCCTATTCTACTGTCCAACCTACAATGGAGACATGCGGGCAATGTCTCTAACCAAAAGCCATTCATTGGATAATTGAGTTAATTCCCCCTCGAGCCAAATGTAAGTCAAATATGTTCTTAAGTAGGAGTAGACAATCTAGGAAACACATTCAATAAAATGCATGTTTTTCTAAGATCAGAGAAAGTGGGTTTATATATATATGCATCCGTGTCTATATGTGTGTGTGTTTGTGTATTTTATGTGTGTGTGCATGTGTATTTGTGTGTGTGTGTGTGTGTGTGTGTGTGTGTGTGTGTGTGTGTGTGTGTGTGTGTGTGTGTGTGTGTGTGTGTGTGTGTGTGTGTGTGTGTGCGTGTATACGTATATGTGTGTGTGTGTGTGCGTTTGTATGTTTATTTGTGTGTGTGTATATGTGTGTTTATGTTGGTGGGGGGGTGGGATTCTTCCCATGCCTCAAAGGAGCAACTACGTCTTTATATACGTTTGATGTTAAAGACTAGAGCCTGCGTGGTAAAACTCAAAGGAAACAGAATCTCTGCTTCGCTCACAGCTTCTGTCGAGACGCAGACTTTATGAGGTGATTACTGTGCATCGTGTGTACGTGCATCTGCATTGTGGTCAAACCATGCCAAGCCTTGTTTGTGATATAATAGATGTCCATTTATGTATGTGTCAGAAACATTGAAGACGAGGCGAAATCAAAGCACATCACAAAGTGATTTTCTCTGCCTTTATGCTTGCATCCATTCTGATGGCATGACGGGAATGTCCTGCAATCCATATGAAGATGTTAGAGAGGCAGCAATGTTCTCCTTATCGTCAGGGCCAGACGACTAATTAGCTCACTTATATAAAGCTGTGAACTCATTGCAGGTCATGGTTAAATATCACTGCTGTGTTTGATCAGTGCACAGCGGGGACCGTTGTCTGCTGAACGAGACATGCTCTGAGTCACATGCTAAGGACGCTTTGTGAAACACCTCAGCAGCTGTTTGCCTCATCCGTTTCCTTGTTCTAGTGATTGTGATTGTAGTTTAGTTCAGTTTTTTTCTGGTTGTATTGTATTGTTTTTCATTTCCATCTTTCTATCCCATTTATATTTTACTTTATAAACACCGATCTTTCTGTCCTGTTGCTTGCTTCTGTGAAAGCCACATTTCCAGTGAGGAACCAATGATGCATAATCTTATCTTATTTTATGACAATTTTTTTTATTTATAATACCTTGACTGCAATGAAAAGCATTATAACGAAAACCTACTGCTAAATGACTTCTAAATGTAAAGGTCAATGTAGTCCAGTATTGAAAGGGGCCTGTCAAAAGGCTATAACAAAATCTCATCTCACCTTGTCTATAGTCTTCTCTCTGTCTTGCCATCAGAGAGAATATTTAGGAGCATTAAGCCCAGCATTGGTGGACCCAAGAGCAGTCTTCATCTGCAGCAATGGCGAAATCACTCTGAATGCAACACATTGGCACAATCATTTAATTTTGAAGACAAGACGATGAACTGACATGTGGAATATCTTTTTAGTCCTCCTGTCAGATTTTTTGCCCTTTGTGGAGATGTATCATGTCGGTATCTCTGAGATGTAACTATTCTGCAATATAAAAATCACAAATTGTCTTGTATTTCTGATTCCTGAAGCTATTTTTGCACCTTCTTGTTGATTTTCTGATTGTGACTGTGTGCTATAATTGTTCTCAACCTTAAAGGTTGGGTACGCGATTTGCGAAACGCCAGCAGATTTTGAAAATACACAACTCAAATGGTCCTACCCCCTCCCCTTCAACGCTGACTCTGACTCCACCCATTCCAAGTACCTGGACGCGCAATCATGCACGAGCGCGAACAGAGATGCGCGAGAGCGAGCCACTCTAGCGTAGGTTTTCGTTTAACAACATGGCACTACATTCAGCTGTAAATTGCACCCAGTACCGCGGGAAGTAGGGGTTTTGGGGGTGCTGCAACACCCCCTGTCCGAGGCCCTGTCTTATCACAGAAAACGATCATTTCTAAAAACCATAGTGGAGATTTCTGAAAACGCCGGTTATGTGTTGTCGTATCAACGGGGAGAAACGGGATTTTAGGTTCTGAAGCGTCTCATTATGCACCAGGAAATGCTTAACGTCATGTGAGCATCCGCTGTACCGTATTGGTCCGAATATAAACACAAACCCCATTGTAATACGACCTATATTTGGAAAAAAGATTTGAAGACCAGATCTTGATTTCATGAATAAATAAATTGTATTAATTGAAATAATATACGAAAATAAAAAGGCATAGAATAAAACACTGCATTGCCACTAAACAGTAGTGCAAATAGGCCGTACTGATGTGTACACCAAAGACTTCCTGACACTCCTCTGCCCCGCTGTGTTCGCTCTGGCTGTGGTCGCTCCGAACTGTTTCGGCCCGTGGCAAAGCGAGTCATCCTCGCTGCTGTCCAAGGCATGTTGAGACGCAGCATTTATTTAATGCTCATATGTCCTAGTGCTGAAAAAAGGTTATATGAAAAAGTGTGAGGGTAGCGGTGGTGCGCTAAACTTGTTCTGTGAGCAGCTGGATGTGAACCATGGTGTGAAGGAAGTGAACACAACGATCGATTTTCAACTGTGCGCGCATGCACTGGTGTAATTGAGCTGCGCTGCTATATATCTTTTTTATCAATGTGACGAGTTGCGAGTCTAGTGCAGGCCGGGTTTTTTTTTCCAGCACCCCCTGCTGAGAATACGTTCTCGCGGCTATGGTTGCACCAGATGTTATAAACATTAAACGGTCACATAAATCAATACTATTTTTAGAAAATGTATGTTTGTTTCATATAATTGTATTGGAAGTCCTGGTTTTCACTAGGGTTGCCGCGGTGTGGACATTTTCACACCGAGTAATACACTCGTCTCAACACCGGTATTACCGAGTATAAACGGTATAAACTTTGAAACTAGGTCAACCGCCACACAAGCATCGGTTTTTAGACCCTTCTCGTCCTTCAGTTGCCGCCAACGTTCAAAAGCAGCGCCTAGGATTATTCTTGATTTCAGTTTTTCTCTTTCAGCGTTTTTATTATCAATTACTCTCTGAAAAAGAGTTTTCCTTCTCTTTGCTGGTGGTGGTGGTGGTGGTGGTGGTGGTGGTGGGGATTGTGGCGTCTTGTCTGCCATGGAAATTGTCTTCTACTGCTAGGTCCAAATGTGGATTAACTAGTTCCAGTAGATACCGCAGGATAACAACAAACAGGAGCTTGCTCTGGGTCACGAGCTCTGGGTCACGAGTACTGCACGAAGGGGTCGCGCGCGGGGCGCGGGGGAGGGGGGGAGGGGGAGTGCAGTACGACCGTTTGATTGACGTACTTACTGTCCAATGAAACTCGGTGGCAATGGATATGATTGGCTGGAGTTTTTCGAGCCCTGCACGTTCCACAGATGATTGACAAGTTTAATTTTCATGTCAGTACTTCTAACTCAGTGGCTGTAAGCGGGTTATGATAAGGATTTCAAGTAATTTTGCAAAAATGGCCAAAAAAGCAAATCACCTATGCAACCTTTAAGTGTCACTTAGGATAAAAGCCTAGTCTGTTAACTGACTGTAGGAAGTTGCACACCAAAGCTCAAGCTAGCTTATTTTGTGCCCTTGTCGTCACACGCTACAGTTGTCGGCCTACTTCTTAAGTATACAATAATCAATGGTTGATAATTGCAAATGTATCCGATTTATTAGACTATGCTGCATGTTACCAATTTAAGTCATGTCATGAAATAGTGTAAAACGATGGCTAAACTGCAGTGCGTCAAACGTCAGAGCTAGCCAGTTAGAGGACCGGGGGGGGGGGGGGGGGGGGGGGGGCTGCAGGCTGCAGGGGATGGATGCTGGTTTTTGACCACGCACCAACTCTTTGACGGTGTCCAAATCCTCTTCACCCTTAGGTCTGAGGCTACTGGCACGTCTCAGCGACAGTTAGGATACAATGCGGGTGTTTCCCACCCTCACTAAGCTGTTTAACGCCTGCGGCCCTCGACAGTATCATCAACTCAGGCACACGATTCCGTAAGCTGCTGCTCATCAGACAATTTCTAACATCATTGGAACAATAGACTACAATCACCATCTGACAATTAATTCAATGAGGTAAGCAGAAGGAGGCAGTCGGCCATGATGCTAGGAATGTCCATCTCTAGAGGACTTGGCTCAGCCTCATTCGCTCCCCCAACTGGCTCGGGCAGTGTCATGCTCATAAGATAACACACTTTCGGGATTCCTCATCCTCCTCATCCTCATCGTCATCCGCTTATCCGGGGTCGGGTCGCGGGGGGAGCAGCTCAAGCAGGGGGCCCCAGTTTTCCCTTTCCCGGGCCACATTGACCAGCTCTGACGGGGGGATCCCGAGGCGTTCCCAGGCCAGTGTTGAGATATAATCTCTCCACCTAGTCCTGGGTCTTCCCCGAGGCCTCCTCCCCTCTGGACGTGCCTGAAACACCTCCCAAGGGAGGCGCCCAGTGGGCATCCTTGCCAGATGCCCGAACCACCTCAGCTGACTCCTTTCTAAGTAAAGGAGATTCCTTTGCGGTCAAACCCCTTGTAATCTCTGCTACTGTGCGATCAAGGGGAATGGTGTCCCACCACACGTATGAGAGGCCTTCGAATGCTAAATTTCGTGCACACTCAAGTTCCGGACTAAGATAAAAATAAAGATATAAGTATGTGCGGTACTCATTGATCAAGATGGGAGTGTATTGAAGCTGCTCGTTATTCATCTGTTTCTACTCTCTGCTTTGCATGCTGGTGTAATGGGTAATATGTGTATCTGTAAATGGAACAATATGCAGCAGGTATTTATGCACTTACATTTTGAGCATATACACATGATATTTACATCATTGTTGGCTATCATGGTGGGCTATCAACCATAAATGTGTTTGTATAGGCCATGTTAATAGAGCATAATAAGTTTACATTTATTATTATAGTATTGTATTTAAAATATTTGCTATTGGAATGCAAACTGTAAAATATCCTTCTGTCCATCATTGGGCCTCATGCAAGAGCTGAGATTGATTCTTGAATCAGATCCCACTTTGACACCATTCGTTATTTTGTCCCACTTCTTTGCCTACGCAGTTGCTCTAATTTCCCTACTAGTGTGCTATATGTGATGTTTTCTTTTATTGATTTCCAAAAAATAGACTGCTATCTCCGCAATCAATTCTGTTTTTTATTGGCGTTAGAATATTTACGAATGAAGTTTCTGCAGAAATCCATCCATACACAGTATTTTCTGGGAAATTATTGCTAATTTACAAGTCACATGAACATGGACAAACTCCAGTACGAACAGGTGTAAGACATATGTTGACGCATCATTTTCCCTGAAATACGATCATTTGATGACAGAGCACTGCTGTTGCTCGCAGACACAAAAAGTCTAAGGAACATCGATTAAGCATAAATGTCTTTACAGGAAAATGAAAAATAATAGAGATAACCAACATGCACAAGCAGCCACTATTTTAGGTAAACTGTGTCTGTCTAGTGTAATTATTTTGGCAGTTGCTGCAGATTATAATACAAACGGCTCTTCCTTGGCCAATAACCAATCATTCCACAACATCTTCCGCAAATGCATGCATTACTTTTTAAGATATCCTGTTGGACAAATATACACGGACAGAGAAATATCTCCATCTAGTAAAAGGGGTGGAATGAGTATACAGTTAATATTAAGATAAATGTTACCCCCAACCACTAGGTGGCTGCACCTGCAACTAATTGTATACTAACCATTATGTTTCATTAGAACAAGACAATGAAAAGCCACGCTTGAGTCACTAGCTCACAGAGTTAATAAAATAAAGCAATCGGTTCTTAAAGTCAGTTTCTGATTATTGTAGTAACATTACATGGTACCAGGAGTGGTCCAACAGAAGTCATGGTAAGTGTGAAGCCGCCTGAACCTCTGAATTGGACTGGAAATGTGGATTGCGAGTGGAGAACGTTCAAGCAACGATTCATGCTTTATCTGCAAGCCCTCAGACTGGACGACAAGCCTGATGCACGGTTGATTGCACTGCTTCTTACCGTCGCGGGACAGCAAGCAGTGGAGGTATTCAACACGTTTGTGTCTGAAAGCAAGGATGACAAGGAAAAGTTTGATGTGGCCGTGACAAAGTTTGATGAACACTGTTCGCCAAAGAAGAATGAGACGTATGTGTGTCGCTCGCGCATTCAAATGCCAGCGGAGAGCTTTGATGCCTTTGTATCAGACTTGAAACTAAAAGCCAGAAAGTGCAACTTTGGAGTGCTTCGAGATTCAATGATACAGGATGACATTTTTTCGGGGTAAATGACAAAAAAGTGAGAGAAAGAATGCTGCGGGAAACTGACCTTACTTTAGCTGGAGCTATGAAAATATGCCATGCTAATGAGTTAGCTCAGCAACATGCAAAGACGTTTGTGAGCGTTCAAAGGAACAAGTTGGTGCCACAGTGGCTACAGTGTCAGGAAGGACACAAAGATATACCACGTCAAAAAATAAGCAACAGAACAACACAGAAAAGTTTATGTGTAAACGATGTGGCTCCCAACATTCACGTAAACAATGCCCAGCATATGGAAAAGTCTGTAACCAATGTAAAGGGAAAAATCACTATGCCAAGCAATGCTTTTCCAAAGGGAAACAGAGCGGAGGTGAACGTCTGCATACAGTGGAATAAAAAGCTCTTGAGGATTCATTATTTTTAGGCATGGCCAAGCAGGATGATTTCAGACATAAAGAGACTGAACAACTAATGCCAAACGTGAACAGTGTTGGGCAGGACAAGTGGATTGTGCCATTACAAATAAATGGAGCTGTCATTCCTCAAGCTGGACACAGGGGCCAAAGCCAACTTAATGAGTGAACGTGACATCAGAGTCATGAAATAAAAACCACACATTCATCCCAATTCAGTGAGGCTGAAAGCCTATAATGGACAGCAAATCAACACTAAAGGCATCTGCAAGCTCAAAGTTAAAATTAAAGAAAAGGAACATCAGCTCATGTTTGTTGTTGATCCAGATGGACATGACTCACTACTAGGTGACAAAGCAGGTGAACATTTAGGCCTAGTTAAAAGAGTGTACTGCATAAACAACATCAGTGCACAACATAATGCAGAGTCAATTGTGGATCAGTATTCAGACATCTTCCACGGGTTTGGTGTCTTACCATTCACCTACAAAGTACAACTGAAGGATAATGCACAACTGGTCGTTCTTGGTCCTAGGCACGTACCAGCACCTCTGCTAGAAAAGCTAAAAGAAGAACTTGACCGTATGCCGTCACTTGGGTCATAAAGAAAGTGGAGGAGCCCACAGAATTTGTTGGCTCCTGAATTTGATGGTGTGTGTCAGAAAACCAAATGGAGATGTACGCGTTTGCATGGATCCAAAAGATCTGAAAAACAACATTAAGAGAGAACATTATCAAATCCCAACCAGAGATGAGATTACAAGTCAGATGGCCGGTGCAAAGAATTTTAGCGAGCTGGACGCCTCTCAATGGTTTTGGCAGTTGAAACTGCATGAGGATAGTACAAAGTATTGCACATTCAATGCACCGTATGGCCGTTACAGTTTCCAAAGGTTGCCTTTCGGAATATGCTCTGCACCAGAAGTGTACCACCGGGCCATGGAGCACATGATAGAAGGCGTGGAAGGCGTACGTGTGTACGCAGACGACATTGTTCTCTGGGGAGCTACACTTGACCAGCACAATGAAAGGCTCATCAGAGGGCTTCAAAGAATCCAGCAGTATGGACTGAAGCTGAACAGAGCAAAGTGTGAGTTTTGCGCAAAGGAAATCACCTTTCTGGGGGACAAGTTGTCAGAAGCTGGTGTGGAGCCAGACAAGAGCAAGGTAAAAGCGATAGTGGAAATGCCAAGGCCTGAAGATAAAAAAAAGTGTGTTAAGCGTTAGGGATGATTAATTTCATTGGACAATTCATTCCTAATTCATCACCTAAGACTGTGCATCTTAGAGAGTTGTTGCGTGAGTGTGAAATTAAATGGACTGCTGATCATGAAGAGGAGTGGGCACGTCTGAAAACCACTCTGACAACGGAGCCTGTGTTGAGATTCTTTCTTCTTTTCTTTTGGAGATCCCTCCAAAAAGATCAAAATATGCACTGTCTCTTCCAAGGATGGCATCTGAGCTGTATTACTACAGGCTACAGGAGAAGATTGGAAGCCAGACGCTTATGCATCAAGAATGATGACCGTCACGGAATGCCACTATGCACAAATAGAAAAAGAGTGCCTATGGTGTATGGATTCCAGAAGTTTCACGGATATGTTTATGGCCTTCCAAAGTTTCTGGCTGAGACAGACCACAAGCCGTTAATATCCATCATAAAGAAAAACCTCAGCGAGATGTCACCACGCATTCAAAGACTGATGATGAAATTACAATGCTATGATTTTGACTTGATATACACAGCTGGCAAACACATAGTGCTAGCTGATGCTCTGTCTAGAGCAACAATACAGAGTGATGAAAATGAGGAGTGTCTCTCAGAAACGGACGTCACTCTCCATGTTAACCTAATCACACACTGCCTGTGTCTGATATGAAATCCAAGCAGATCACTGCAGAATCACAGAAAGATGCAGGTTCACAGTGTGTCATCAAGCTCCTGAATGAAGTTTGGCCAAGAGGTGAGTGTCAACAGTACTACAACATCATAGGCGACCTGTGTTGTAAATGGGCTGCTTCTTAGGAAGAACATAATCATCATGCCTCAGTCATTGAGACCAGATATGCTGAAGAGACTACACGAGGGGCACCTGGGTATGGGAAAATGCAAAAGGAGAGCCCACACAGCCATCTATTGGCCAGGTATCAACGCAGACATAGACAGGATGGTCTCAAGCCGTGACACCTGTCTAAAACATCAATCGAACCTGCCAAAATAGCACATGAAAATCACAGACTTGCCTGATGAACCATGGCAAAAAGTTGGGACAGACCTGGTTCTCTTAGATGGAAAGAATTACCTTTTGGTGATAGATTATCTGTCAAACTACCCAGAGGTAGCACTACATTCCAGCATGTCTGCGACCTGTGTAATCAAACATATGAAGTCCACATGGAATTCCCCAGATTGTCTACAGTGACAATGGTCCATCATATAGTTTTAAAAAATTCCAGTGTTTTACAGAAGAATATGACTTAGACATATGACTTCAAGCCCTCTGTATGTCCAATCAAACGGTAAGGCAGAGAAAGGAGTTCACATAGTCAAACAGTTGCTCAAGAAAGCACAAGAAAGTAATTCTGATCCATATTTAGCTTTATTGAGTTATCGAGCATCACCACTGGAACATGGCATGTCCCCTGCTGAACTTCTTATGGGACGTAGGCTAAGCACCACGATTCCATGCACTGCAGAACGAAAGCAGAACAGAGTGAAACTGAAACAAAGGTTTCTACAAAGGAGACAAAAAGCTAACTACGACAAGTGCAGAAGAAGCCTAGGGCCACTGGCAAGACATGATGCAGTGAGAATCCAAGATTCCAACACCTGGACAAAGAGAGTGACTGTTCTGGAGGAAGTAAGTCCAAGGTCCTACAACGTCAGAACATAAGATGGCCAAATCCTGCGAAGGTATCGAAGGAGTTTATTGAAAACACACACACAAGAGAGACTGCAAGAACAACCAAATGAAACAGCTATGGAAGATTCAGCCGATACTGCATCAGCTGAAACACCGCCTGCAACATACAGCAGCGAACCAGCTGAGCAGAATGGCTTGCCTGTGTTGAGAAGGTCCACACGCAGTGTCAAACCGCCAGACAGACTGAGGGCCCTATTTTAACGGTCTGAAACGCAAGTGAGAAGCGCCAAGCGCAAGTAGCTTTGTGGGCGGTTCTATGGCGATGTTGCTATTTTACCGGCGTAAAAAATTACTCTTGCGCCAAGCACAAATCTAAAAAGGATTGGTCTGAAGTAGCCTAATTACCCGTAAGTGTGGTTTGGGCATAACGTTCAATAAACCAATGAGAGTGCCAGCTCCCATCCCCTTTAAGAGCCATGAGGGCATTTGAATCTGACGAGTTGATATTTTGACAGCGCGTCTGCAGTCTCTGATGAGACGGGTGCACATGAATTTCAAACTTCAAATGGCTCAGTTTATGGCCAAATAATATGGCCTAATTCACCCATGGAATAAGGTTTTCTACCACAACTTCAGAAATACTGAGTCCTCAAATAAATTTCGGCAAAGAAAACTATATGATACAACATATGATATGCGGTAACTGTGGTTCTATTTAATGATATACACAATACATTATAAACATCGTTTCTTATCGGTAATGCATGCATTATCGTTATCAACTTGTGTTCCTAATATGCATGTGTCCCCCAGTTAATATACATTGCCATGGACTGTATTATGCATTACGTGTTTAGTTAGCGTGTGTTAAACATATGCACGCACAAACGCGTGCCCGCATTCATTAATTATTTTACACATGCACACACGCGCGCCCGCATTTATTCATTATTTTTAACACTCACTCGCGGTAAAACAATGTTTCCTCACAATCAAATACTCATAAATCCTAAAAGTTATGGGCATATACACGATGTCTGTGTCAAGAAAATATGTGTTTGCTGTATGGTGTTAAGCTAGTTCATGAGTATGGTAGCGTAGCTCTAAAGAAAAGGGGATGTAATGATAAGAGTATACAATTAATATTAAGATAAATTATACCCCAACCACTAGGTGGCTGCACCTGTAACTAATTGTATACTAACCATATATATGTTTCATTAGAAAAAGACAATGAAAAGCCACGCTTTTGTCATTAGCTCACAGAGTTAATTAAATAAAGCCATCTGTTCTTAAAGTCAGTTTCTGATTAATGTAGTAACATTACAAGGGGGAAAATGATTTACCTGGAATAGCCATTCCTTTGGAATCCTATCCTCAAAGAGGGCTGCACATGAAGTCCACTACGTTGAGCGCTCAGAGCACTTCTATATAAACAGCGTATTTCCTTTTGATCTTTGGTCTTGTACTTATGTTTGACAGCTGTGACTGTTCTTTGTCATTAAATGGTTTCTAGTCTTTAGTGTGGCTCTGTGCTGGTGTTGCATCATGTTTTTGTTTGTCTGGAAACAAGAGCAGCTGGTAGTTCGTTTGACACTAAGGTCAGATCCCAGAGAGGACGACTCTCAACCGTCTGGCTGGAAGTCACAGAGCAGCCAAGTGTGGTCTCCATATCGACTGGTGGACTGTTGGGGAGAGGAAAGCTCAGGGGACGCGGCGGAACCTTCCAGACGGACTCAGCCCAAAACCACTTCCAGAGATACTGGACAACGGAACATATGCTTCATCACAAAGGACACGGCTGGCAGAGTGCACCTTTTCTCAAGTACCGCTTTGAATGTCGGCCCATACAGTAAGACAATATCAATACAAACGCAGTCACCTCGGAAGTGAAACAAAGACAACTGTTGTTAATCATTCAAATCTTGTAAGGTCTTTATTTAATACTTATCGTCAAAAAATATTGAAAATCATGGAAAAAAAATAGTAGTCTTTTCAAAGCTTGGAAATGTTCCGTTATCCTCAAAGAAAGCATGCCAACGGCTGATGAATGGAAAGGCGTGGAGGAAACACAGACCTATTTAAATGACTACCTTACGTCCAGATTAGCATCATAGATGCTGCAAAGTCCTATAGGAGGGGGCAGTAGCTTGACCTCTGACTAGAAACCGTTGTGCTCCGAGGCCAGGAGAAGCCCCTCTTATTCCTTACAGAGAGCAACACGACCTGGGGAGCTGTGCTCTGTTTCTGATCACCCATGCTGTACATTACAGCTCATGTATATCATTGACTGCCGATAACTCTGGACGCTTGTGTGGATAGTGAAACCATCCACATAAAATCTGGAATTAAATGGTGACCACCCGGCCCCAGCCTGGTCCTCGTGGTCCTTGACCTTTGTCGTAGTGAACCAATGTCAATCCAACTCAAGAGCACACCTTCCTTCTGTGTTTGTGTACATGCAGGTTTTGAATGATGAAAAATTTTGAGGATTCTGAGGTCTGTATGTATGTGTGTGTGTGTGTGTGTGTGTGTGTGTGTGTGTGTGTGTGTGTGTGTGTGTGTGTGTGTGTGTGTCTGTGTGTGTGTGTGTGTGTGTGTGTGTGTGTGTGTGTGTGTGTGTGTGTGTGTGTGTGTGTGTGTGTGTGTGAGAGAGAGTGAGAGTGTGTCGTGTGTGTGTGTTTATGTATGCATGGTGTGTGTGTATAGGGTATAGGTACAGGTATAGGGTGTGTTTGTGTGAATGCTGTGTAGTGTAAGTGTGTGTGCATGGCGTGCATTTGTATCTGTGTGTAAGTGTGTGTGTTGAATAGGGGTAACGCTTTACTCTGACAAGGCAAGACCATTGTTGTGAAATGCATGATGGTATTCTTTGATGAGGGGTAAGACTTTGAATAAACGTGATTGATCTTGACTTTCCCTACTGTGTGTATGTGCATGTGTGTGGATGTAACCTGCCTGCTTTTTTTTCTGTGCTCACTGAAGCCGTTTTTTGAAGCTTCCGGAATCACTCTCCTTTCACTTTTCAAATATTCTGTCCGCCTGCACTCTGCCTCCTATGTTTTCCAACGACTTAGTATGTCTGTCCTGTGATCCTGTGTTCTTGGGCATGCTGGTCCCTGCCGTCCTGTCATTCTAACTAAAATAACAGCCTTCTTCAGAAGGAGCTGGTGTGAAGCTGAACTCAGGCAGGCTGCCATTCTCTTTGGGATGTCGAACTGCCTTTTCTGAGGCACTTTGAAGGAGGCAGGGCAACATCGAGAGGGAAAGCTACTGCCACGGTGTGTGTGGACTTCTCTGTCCGGGGAGCGGTGCATGTTGAGGGCTGCGTCAGAGAGATGGTCACCAAGACCCTGATCCAGGGGGAAGGATTCTGAAGGGCTTATTCCCTCTGGATCAGGCGTTGCAATGATTACCGCAAACTTCTGCACTGGTGGGGGTTTGTCACTTGTGTCACACGCGTCCTGTTGAGGACCTAAACCACGCCATCATGGCAGGCAGGTGCAGCTCTGGAGAGGAAAGCACGGTCTTCACAGCTGCTCTGTAAACAGCGGAACGCTACAACACACTGCACGGTTCATCATCCCGTGGTCGTCTTCCTGTCCAACTGCCTTCTGACGTGATTGGCCACCGCGGCATGATGTAAGGGCGCTCCCCAAAAGTTGATTCTGTTTAAACCTTTCACCGCATCTGATAAAACATCTTCCTATTCAAACGAATGGTCGAACTTGTCAATTCAGAGTGAATCAGTTCACACTTCATTTGTTGTACAACAGCTCGTTGTGTGACACATTTTATATACATCACTCATTATAACGCTCATTCTCAATAACGTGTACACTCTTAAAAAAAAGTAATTACAATGTTGGCGTGAGCCATAACCACAGGGATTACCCCCCCCCCCCATCCCTCCTACAGCGCCAGACCAAACGCATTTAAAAAGATCTCTTTTGTAAACAATGTTACGTGACATTACATGCTCTAACCGTTTTTCTCCTTCCCCCTCCTCAGCCAATCTGTGACCTCCCACTGTTTTATCACGAGCAGCCAGTGAGGAGGGCGCTCCCACAGCCCTCATCTGCACCACCTTCTGCCGGCCACTGATGCTTTCCCCGGGGGCTCTCAAGAGCCGCACCGCCCGCCCCCACTGTGCAGTCAAATCCAGCGTGATTATCTACATATTGCCCCAACTGGGACCCAACGCGCCTTGATTCTGCTGATGTGGGGCCCTACTGGGCAGGGGGGCCCCGCGGCGCCCTGTGGCTGCCACACACATGAGAGGTGCGTTAAAATCGTAAGGTGACCACACACCTACGGTGATCTCCCACTTTCAATCCAACGGCAATGCATTGAGACCCTGCAGTTGAACCCTTAATGGGAGAGAGAGGAACAAGAGGCAATGAGTCACTATGAACCAAGTCTGTCCTGAGGTCCCTGCATGTCTCTTGTAGAGGACGCTTTGAAAGCTATATGGTCGAATAGGTTAGTTGTTGTTTCCACTGGCTGGTCAGCAGCCATTGTGATGAACACACCCTTTGTTGCCATGGCTATGTTGGCCACCGCCCTTCTCCCCGTCTATATATCTTCCTGTTTCTTTTCTCTTTGTGTTGCACATGGTCTCCCTCTGGTCTGTCGAGGGGAGTTTCTCCGACTGCTGACCGGATGCCTTCAGTGTGTACCCCCCAAACGCTAGCAGATGTCTCCTCCTCCTCAGAAGCTCCATCACATCCCGTCAGGTCTCCCCTTCGCTCAGCCAGACTGCAGACCCTTAATGCATCAACATTTAATGAGAAGCCGTCCGCCCTGCGCGTGCGGCTTCTGTTGGAGCAGCAGCCCGACACGGGGAGGTCAGCCCGGATCAGATCCAGGCGGCTGACACCTGTACCGCACCGCTTCACGCTCAGCCGTCAACCACACAGTGGGAGGAGAATCAGCACGCTGAAACAGGAGTTACAGAGGAAAGACACAGGCTGCTATTGTTTTATCTAGTCTCATAATATTTCCCAAACATTCTGCAACATCGACTCGGATTTCCGTCAGGCAAAAGCCAGATCATTGATGTAATTGGTCCAGGATTTGTGTTCTACATCAGTGTGAAAAATAGGGAAATAGCTGAGCGTGATGGTTCCCCTTCTATTGAGCTAGTTCCTGCCCACAATAAATATTAAAAAGCCGTCTTGCTGACTTATGGGAGACATTTTGTTTTCATTTAGTGTCTGGGTTATTGTACTCTCTGGGTTTCGCTCTATAACACAAGCCACTCCCACTCGCTGTGATCTGATTTGAGGGGTCTGTAGGCAGAAGGTTCTGGTGTCTCCAAACTCCCAATAGAAGATAATGCATTCAATAGCAGGAGTTTAAATGAACTTGATTCCATATATACATCGTATCCTTAAATGCAAGCCGTCCTTTACTTTTCAACAGATTTTTGTTTTTCTTTAAGGTATCCTTTCATTCTTTCATAATCTGGCCTGTGCTGCTTGACTGTAAAGCGTCTTCTTGTATTACTGTCAAGGGAAATCAGCAGAGGTCAGCCAAGTGAAGGCACCTCAAATAAGCAGATGAGAAAGTGAGTGAGTGAGTGAGTGAGTGAGTGAGTGAGTGAGTGAGTGAGTGAGTGAGTGAGTGAGTGAGTGAGTGAGTGAGTGAGTGAGTGAGTGAGTGAGTGAGTGAGTGAGTGAGTGATGGAATGAGCAATGATTTTATTTATTTAGAAACTAATTCCAAGGCGGATTAAAGTAACGTCAGTAAGCCATATATCACAGGCATGTAAAATCCCTTCAGTGGGATCCTAGTCAGGAGGTAAATGCAGGGAACGTTTGGGAGAGGAGCCATGCAGCAGTTATCCACATATGTCACCTTGTATTGTCGCTGTTCTTAAATAATGCAGCATAACTATGGAGGAAGATTTGTGCCTTTTAGTTAGCAAAACGCCTTGCTTTGCAAATAAAAATAATAATTCTGAAAGCAAAAGTTAACAATATTATGTTTGAAATAGAATATATAAATTTAATCCATATCTTTTTGATCTTGCTTATGTTATATTTGATTGCAAAAGTCTTTGGGCCTCTTAAAACCTACCAGCCTTCTGGTCTCGGAATCATACTTTTTGTTTGCAATATAAAGTGTTTTGCTCCAGACAGAAATACATGGCCTAAATGCAAAAATAACGGCACCTAGAGCAAACCATGAGACCGCCTGACTGGAAGCACATTTATGTTTCTATCAAAACTTTGTAAGCAATTATTTTTTTACATCATAGTTCCTTTTAATTGGAAAACATAACGTCTTGATCTTTTGATGAATGTACAATTGATTGCAAAAAATAATTTGTCTGTTAAATCTTTAAAACCAAGTTTTCTGCCTTCAGAATAATTATTTATGTTTGCAAAACGTTTTGCGCTCAAAATAAAAGCACAAATCGACCCCCATACTGAATGGGACTGACTTTTGGCATCACAAATTAAATAGTATTCTGTAAAATAATAACAAATTCTTTAGATTCACATATGGACTCCTGATCATATAAAAGGAAATAGACTATTTTATTGAAAGATAAAGAAATGAACTCTCTTCTTGATATACAAGGAAATAGGCTCTCTTCTAAATACATAAGGAAATATAGATCCAATATATCCAATGCTCCACTGCAAACCAATTTCCAATAAATTCCGTCAAACTTCACATCCAATCCCACGTTTTCGTACACATGTAGGTTCTTTATTACATTACGGTGACAGGTCAAGCAGTCAATGCATTAAAAGCCTCGAGACGATGTTATGAATAAACAGTTTAATGAGAAAAGACTAAAGGTGAAAATCTCAGCTGAATAATCAAATATCCTTAAATTGCCTTATGACACTTCAGCTGGGCTATATTTAGGCAACAGATAAAACAGTCAAAGGTTATTGCCGTCCTGCCATCATGCAGGAGATGAATTCATATCATGTCAAGAAGACTACCTTTCACATTGAGGGATTTAAACATTCACACATTAGGAGCCAATCAGCACCCAGTCATCAGTAGTGGCAGATGCTTCCTTTCTCTGTACCTCATTTACCAAATTCAATGGGCTTTGTATTTTTATTTATATATATAAACTTAATAGTGATTTTGGTATCTATGAAGATAAAGAATTGTTCTGGGTTAAAAGGATTTCCAAAATGTATTTTAGGCAATAGCAGTTTTTATGTATTTACAATAGGTAAAAGACAGTTCTCATGAGCACTATTGTTAAATAGGCTGACTGCTTTTAGAAACGTAAAGTATTGACACAGTGCTTCTGTAGCCTGCTACCCCTCAAAGATCTCAGTCACTCTCGACCCTCCATTCACCCATTCACACCGTGACGGCCGGGACCACCCTGTGGGCCAACACTCAGCCGCCACGCCAGTGCTTTGCATAGGGAAACCTCGGCAGAGCGGGCAGAGGCCCAGGATTGAACCAGCAACCTTTCAAGAGTGAGATGTTGATCATAAGCACCAGCTTAATATGTGAATGAGTTGTGTCCCAGTGTGTTCCCCGTGTTGGTCTTCAACCCTGAGGGACGGCTGGACTGATGAAGAGCTAAGGAGGAAAAGGCGAGAGAGAACAGGTGAGACAGAAATAGTATAGAGGCCATTGACCAGGATGAATAAAGGAGAGAGAGCGAGGATGGAGCGAGTGAGTTCCCGGCAGAGGTTGATGGCCTTTCCCTGATTCCAAATACAGTTTGATTTGGTGATTTATTCATGGTGTTGTTTTATTCAACTCCAGTGCAAAACATTCCTCTCCGACAGCCTCTCTATCAATAATACAGTACTTTGGGAAACAGACAGGCCGGTGCGCTCGCGTGTGTGTGCGTGTGTGTGTGTGTGTGTGTGTGTGTGTGTGTGTGTGTGTGTGTGTGTGTGTGTATGAGTGTGTGTGCGTGTGTATGTGTATGAGGGTGGGGGGGTGGGAGAGGGGGGGTTGAAGGGGGAGTGATGTTAGTTTGTGTGTGTGCGGGCGTGTGTGTGTGTGTGTGTGTGTGTGTGTGTGTGTGTGTGTGTGTGTGTGTGTGTGTGTGTGTGTGTGTGTGTGTGTGTGTCTGTGTGTGTGTGTGTGTGTGTGTGAGTGCGTGCGTGCGTGCGTGCGTGCGTGCGTGCGTGCGTGCGTGCGTGCGTGCGTGCGTGCGTGCGTGCGTGCGTGTGTGTGTGTGTGTGTGTGTTTATGTGTGTATGTGTGTAGGAAGGGTGAATAGGAGAGTACACCATGATTTGAATAGCAAAGGAAACCAATATAGGTTACTCACTGCAAAACCAGTTGGGATCAACTTAAGTCAAATCAACCTGAAGTGGTTTTCATGTACTTAACAGATTAAATTAAATAAAGAAATAGTGTCATATTTTTGCAGAAAATGAATGTGACATTTTAAATTGTGTTAATGAACAAGAACAAACTGGAGTCAAAATGTGTGTAAGGCACATTTTAAGATGAAATTAAATAATGTATGTGTTTCATTATTTTGAATAACTTTAACCTTAATATCCTAAATTAAACTTAATTTTAAATGAATTTAAATGATTGTGTTAATTAATAACCCTTTCTTGAAATGTGGTTTAATGTCTCATATCAACAGGGATTATATAAAAATCTCAATGTTGTGTGACCAGTTAAGTTAAAATATAATATTTTTTTATAATAAAATATAATAATTGATGATGAATAATAATTGCCAAAATTGCTAAATGGTAATCAGTGTAAAATACAGACATGTGGATATAGATACCAAATGTCTCAAGGAGGCATTTAACACATTTCTGATTTAAAGGTTTCAAATGACTAGTATTAACGCGCTAAAAGTCTAAATCACTCATAATGTATTGCTTTGTTCAACATTCTAGATAAACTGTGAAAAAAATTATGTGTATCGACATAAATATCTTTATTTATATCTATATATATATATATATATATATTCATGAATATATAATTTTTTTCAGATAATCAAAAGAACCATAGCCAGCATCCCATTTAGTAATGATCTTAAATCCTAAATGATAGCCTCCCAGCCAATGGGGACTGACGCCTCACCACTAACTGCTCCTTAATGACATGTAAGTCACTTTGGATAAAAGCATCTGCTTAATAGTGTTAACAACTAATTAGAAGTAAAAAAAAGCGTTCAAAAAGCTAGACGTCTCAATTGCTGGGGGGGTGTGCATGCATCTAGCGCCAACCAATCGAAACGCAGGAGATTCCCTGTAGCCTACTGCTTGATTATCAGTCGTCTGCTACATCATCAAAATCAAAAAATCAACTGTTTGTATATCAGAAAAAATCCTGACAATTACCAACATTATCAATGTAATTAAATAATCGAATTATACAATATTCAAGCTAATATTTATATAATGAAAAAATACTATTTTAATAACTTTCGTTATTTTAAGTTTGTAAGAAATAGATCCCGGATGTATTTGCAAGTGTCTTTTGTCACAAACCCAGGGATTAAATAATTGGGCTTTTTATTTTATTTATTATTTTATTTTGCCCGTGTCTCGGGCGGTTTTTCCTGCATCCTCTATTTTAACCAGCCCTAATGTGTATACACTCAGTTAAGACCAACAGTAAAACTCCAAAATGGATGTTTTGCTTCTGGAGACTTCTAAACGACTTTCAACATCCTAAATTAATTCTAAATGCCCCACAGCTGCGGACTCTAATAGTAGTAATGCCTAGCTACTTTAGCAGATGAAGTCCCTTGACTTTGGAGTCACATTTGGCACATTATTGGCCTGGGATCAAATCCCACTAGGACTGGATGCCCTAATTTTACCTGCTATGCTAAAGGTGAATGAAACTGTGGTAATCTGTTATTAAAGGACCCACAACAACAGTTTCTAAAAGAATAAGTGAATTGATATTGTATATGTGACCTCACATACATCTGTAGATAAAATACAATCCAAAAAGTATTGTCTAATTAATGGATCCAACATAGCTTTTCCTAAAGGTGTGCGTGTGTGTGCGTGTGCCTGCATGTTTGAGAGAGATATAGAGAGACAGAGAGAGAGAGAGAGAGAGAGAGAGAGAGAGAGAGAGAGAGAGAGAGAGAGAGCGAGAGAGAGAGAGAGAGAGAGAGAGAGAGAGAGAGAGAGAGAGAGAAAGCGATAGTCAGAGAGGGACAGAAAGAGAGCGATGGGGAGATAGAAATTGTCATGTGTGTCTTTGAGTGATGGGATAAAGCTTGTTATTCGGAGTCAGATGTGCTCTGTTTGCCTTATTTGTTTCAAGGCAAGCTTCTGGTCTTTGTCAGCAGGGCCAGGGATCAATGTCATGTTTTGTGTCTCAGGAACAGCATGGCTTAAACATCGATTGAAGAGTATGGGAAGACACTCTGAGTCTGAGATGTTTTGGATGAGTAGAACATGGTCATTGAATGATCTGCCTGCCTGTGTGTGTGTGTGTGTGTGTGTGTCTGTGTGTGTGTGTGTGTGTGTGTGTGTGTGTGTGTGTGTGTGTGTGTGTGTGTGTGTGTGTGTGTGTGTGTGTGTGTGTGTGTGTGTGTGTGTGTGTGTGTGTGTGTGAAAAGCCTGTGGTTGATGTTCACTGATGAAAAATTGGAGATCTCTTGTGTGTCTAAGGAGGACCCTGCTCAATTACGGTGTCTCTCTTCACTTTCCACATTTTCAATGTTTTTTCAGTGATCACTAAATACAGCAAGGCTATGCTTCTCAGTAGTAAAAGTATATTATATTGTATGAATAACTATCTGGCAATCTTTAAGGCAGATATAGATACCATACAGATGACAACTTGTAAGGAACTGTGCAAAAATGTATCTGTGTAAATATATATGTGTATATGTGTGTGACCTAAAATGTGTATGTGTGTGAAACGTATATGTGGCATCTGAAATAAAGAGCAGAATTAGAAGTAGGGCAGAGGAGCTTTGGCAGGGGTCAGCCAGGGAGAAAGGGAATAACACACTCCTTCAAGTAACAGTGGAGAGAACCAGAGCCCTGGGAAATGTGTCAGAGGCAATGAGAGAGTAGGAGAGAGAGACAGGGGGGGAGTGAGAGAGAGAGGGGGGGAGGGAGAGGGAGTGGGTGAGAGAGAAAGGAAGAGGGGGGAGAGAGAGAGAGAGAGAAAAAAAGAAGATGGGAGTAGGGAGAGAGAAAGGGAGAGGGGGAGAGAGAGAAAAAAGAGGGGAGGAGAGAGAATGGGAGAGCGGGGAGGGTGCGAGGGAAAATAAGATGGGGGGGGTGAAAGAGAGAGCAAGGAAAAGAGGGGAGAGGGAGAAAGAGCAATGGAGGAGAGAGAATGGGAGAGCGGGAGAGAGAGATGGAGATAGAGAGAGAGGAAGAGGGAGAGAGAGTGCGGGAAGAGAGTGGAGGGATAGTGCACAATATCGACCGCACACGGCAGTGGATCGAGTATCAATGGAGGAGAGACAGTGGGAGAGATGGAGTAGGCAAATGAAAAAGAAGGGAGGCAAGGAGACCCGGGCGGTCCTACAGAAATACCGGTCCACTTAGAACCAGCAGAAGGTAATGTCCCCCAGATCAGGAGGAGATGATCAGGTTGGTCGGATGGAGGAGGAGGCCCGGGTTGTGAGGGTTGAGGGTAGAGAGTGAGGGACCTGGGAGCCAGGAGAGGTGAATGGGCCTTGGGGGCCCACTTTAGACAGATCCAGAACCAGATTGATCCCCCCCCCCCCCTCTCTCTCTCTCTCTCTCTCTCTCTCTCTCTCTCTCTCTCTCTCTCTCTCTCTCTCTCTCTCTTTCCTTATCTTTCTCTCGCTGTGTCTCTCTGCACACACTGAGGCACTGCGTTCCTCTCTGCTGTTCAGTGAGTACTCTGTCCTGTAACACCTCAGCCCTCCCTACACACCCGACCCTCTGCACCACATCTCAGGCTGAGGCGTGTGGTGGCACGCAGGGTAAACACAGGTGGGCCCCACAACATTAATATTCCGCTGTTCAATTAATGTGTACCAGTGCACCATCATTGAGAATGTGTTCCTCATGTTTCCCTACTGCCAGCCAATGTGGAACAATACTACGGCTCATTGGCTATGGCAATTTGCGTATTTTGTTTGCCAATGGAAACGTGTGTGTTGGGGGACGGTGAATTGGTTCCAGGCACACCTAAACGTAATGGAGCCCTTCCTTAATGTCATGGGCGTAGCGCACTGAGGTGCTAGCGTGCCACTTCCAGCTCTCCACACCTTTTTGACTCTGTTCGTTCTATCGGCCGCCTACCATCTGCTCCTCGGCTCGTATATAAATACCTGGCCTGTGGTCAAAAGAACATTATAGGCCTACCCCTTCCTTTTAGCTGTTTTTTTTCCCTTTTAGATTGAAGCCATGGATAAGAAAAATGAGAAAGAAAGGAGCGCTGTCCTCTCTCCTCCCAACGACATGGCCCCATCTGCAGCATTTACGTCGCGTTTTGCTATGTTGTGCTTCTTTTTTTCCCCTTCTCTTTCTACTACCAACTCCCACCAAGTGATTACCTTTCTTTGTGTTTGTGTCTCGCTGTGAGCCAGATAAGCGCTTCTGACGCACAGGAGGTGTGTGTGTGTGTGTGTGTGTAGGTTTGTGTGTGTGTGTGTGTGTGTGTGTGTGTGTGTGTGTGTGTGTGTGTGTGTGTGTGTGTCTGTGTGTGTGTGTGTGTGTGTGTCTGTGTGTGTGTGTGAAAGAGAGAGAGAGAAAGAGAGGGCAGAGGGTGAAGGCTGGTTGCTGGAAGGGTCTTTGTGCTCCATTTTACAAACAATGAGCTGTAAAAGTGGATGGGACTTTTAAAATAAGGCTTGAGACACCAGACCGCCCGGGCCGGGCCCAGAACATTGACAATTCAACGCGCCACTAAACCTGAAACGTTTGACAATTTAGAACTCATCTCATTCAGTGGACGTTACTAGGCTACTACTAGATTACCCAGGGAGGTGTTTGATGCAGTAGGACATATCATTTGAGCTTTAGTAAACATCTCTTTTTCATTCACTGGATCCTTCCAATCCGCACTTTAACTTTAATAGTTTCATTTCCCCACAAAACACTTTCACAAAAAGCAGTTATTTAAAATTTCTGTCATGTTCCATCGTGCTAGGGTTTATAATAATACAATCAAAATATATTTGTATATAATCCAGACTAGGTTGAACATTTTGAAAACATTGAAATGCTCATGTAAAGGATATGATATGGTCAAGAAAATGTACACCCTAGTTTGAAAGTCCCATAGTTATGCCCCTATCAACGTCACAGTGAAACACATGCCCTTCCATTTGGTACAACATGCTTTTCCATTGTTATATTCTTCCTGCGATGCAAAGATCCATTTTCCTTTGAAGATCAGCTGAAGACAAATCTGTTTGGAATCACCACATGAACGTGTATGTTCTTCTGCAATGCAGTCTTTACATGTATTGATCAATGTTTCAACGGAGGCCTTCCAGCCATACCGACTACACAAGGTGTGATGGTGCAGGTTCACCATGAGAGAGTTTGTCAAATGTGAGGAACTGCATGCAGATGAATATTAGGGGGGAAAATGTAATTATTTTTGTGTGAATATTTCAGCATAACATGCTGTTGAGGCAAATGATCTCAAATCAATCATCGATGCCAACACTAATGATTTAAGAAGATAATCTGTTATATTATACCTCACACAATTATTCTGAAACGATGTGCAATGGTGGTGTGTGTGTGTGTGTGTGTGTGTGTGTGTGTGTGTGTGTGTGTGTGTGTGTGTGTGTGTGTGTGTGTGTGTGTGTGTGTGTGTGTGTGTGTTTGTTAGCATTAGTGAGTGTGTGCGTCTGAAAAATTCTAAGGGACCAATAAAACTCTAACTTAGTCTTTAAATCAAAACTACATACAAGGATAAAAAATTATCATTATCATAAATTAAGTTACATTTTTCTCAATAGGAATAGGAATCGGTCTACACATTAAGGTCTACATGTACAGACGGACTCATACAGGTGCCGTGCATTGATTTGACACAATTTAAATTTTCAGAAATTGGTTTACATTAGTACAAAGCTCAAATAACGAAAAAACAGAACAATCATTGCAAGATTGCGATTCAAGTGTGTATGTGTGTGTTTCCAATAATTTCTGCGAGGGGATATGCATTATTCTCTCCATCTAAATGAGCCCTTTCCAATAGTGCAATTACCCCACAGAGGAGGTGTGAAGGAACTCTCTCTCTCTCTCTCTCTCTCTCTCTCTCTCTCTCTCTCTCTCTCTCTCTCTCTCTCTCTCTCTCTCTCTCTCTCTCTCTCTCGGTTTGCTCTACCTCATCTCTCTTATACTCTTCCTCAATTATCTCTGGCCGACCCTCCATCACTCCCTTTCCTCCATTTCAGTTCGCCCTCTCTATATTTCTCCAGCGGAGGATAAATCCCCATCCTCCGCTGCTCCTCGCTCTCTCCGTGACATGAGGAGACACGGTCTTGGACCAGTTAATGACGTGCTTCCGCTCAAAACTGCCTCAATTGCACATTTGCTCCGTTCCATTGTATTATTTATTCCCTCAGTGTTTTGCATATCACAGAATCTCTAAATCATCTCCAATATTTACATTTGTGGCCTTCCCCCTTTCCGCAGCCACACCTGCAGGAGGTAAACAACATGGTCCTTCGCCACCGCACTGGGTGCTAAGTGCTTAGGCACTGGGGGAAAAAAACATGGATGACTGCATTGTAAAGTCTTGAAAGTCCTTCTTTCAGAAAGAAAATTGTGTGCAGTTGACACAGTAGTTTTCATATTATTTTGCAGTGAGGATAATGGCAATGACAGTGACATAGATATTGTCCTTTTGTCTGTGCTTGGGTGTTTGGTGTTGCACATGAGGATCAGTTAGACAGTTTGTGCTCATGCATATGGAGGGAGGTCTTCCTTCAGATGCCCCTGGATGTTTGAATAGCTGCCGACATGTGTGCGTATGTGCTAGCTCGTAGAAAATGCGTATGTTTCAGTGTTTGCATCACCAGTTTTGCAGGTGAAGAACCCAACACTGATCAAGCATGAAAATTGCAGCCAATACGCTGAAAAATATATTGAATCTGCACTTTTAAAGTCTGACCTGACCTAACTTGAAATCTGTGACCCCTGCATTTGTATATCTGCTAGAGACCAAATAAATAATAATGGACAGAAACATTTTGCATGCAATCCCAAAAAATATGCAACATATCAGCAATAAAGCACTACAATAAAATGTAATTTTAGATTTAATGTTAGAAAAATTTGCATTGCTCTCATAATGGCTTTGTAATCTGTCTGAATGAACATTTCATCAAACCTTCACCCAATGGTTAATTGATGTAGCTTCTACTGTAGTTAGAACTCAAATGTTTAAGTTTTCAATTATTTATATTTTAACTTTTCATTAAAACTTAAACAATGATTCTTCAAATGTGGTTGTTTAGGAGTCCAGAGAAATTACAGCTGTAAAGCAGAAAGGATATATTTTTTGATTCTGTAGTATGCTATGTGCCTGAAATTACCAATGTTTTCACGGAAGGGACTCAAATAGGGAGCCTCATCAACATGACATAACGTTAATTAGTCACACCATTTGTATCCATTCTGACCAAACCCTACTCACTAGGGATGGGCAAAATGATTATTTTCCGGGAACTAGTTCTTTCAGTTCAGTTCACTATAACGATTTGTTCGTTTGATACGTTCGTTTTGATTCGTTCGTTACGTCAGATTATTTGACAGGGAATCTCACAGGTGTCTGCCCCCCCCCCCCCCCCGCGAGACGGCCCTGAGCATAATTTATGCGACTTCTAGGCTCTACCCCCCCGTGAAAATCGACAAGACATTCTATATAGTATAACCAAACGTCCCACCAATATTTATACCACTTGCTTATTCTCTATATGCACTGGAAAAAGGGTTTTAAGCCGTACTTCATCTGATTATTATTTTGTAATTCAATTCAAATAAACATTTTTTGTTTTATTTTTAAAATAACTTTTTTTTATTTCAAAATACTGTGAAATATAGATATTTTTAATTAGGAGCTCAATTAAGAAATATCCATTTTGACAAATGTAACATTTTAAGGTTGTGTATTCAACTGATTAATAATTTTGTCATTCAATCCAAATATTTTTTTTTGTTTTCTTCCTAAAACACTGTTATACTTGATTAGGAGCTCAATTTAGAAATATTTGTTCAGACAAATGTACAATTTCAAGGTTACGTACAAGCCTGCGCATGCGCATTAAATACAAAGACGCTTACGACTACTGGACCAAACCGCAGTGTTGCCAACTTAGCGATTTTGTCGCTATATTTAGCTACTTTTCAGACCCCTTTGGCGACTTTTTTTCAAAACAGCGACAAGCGACAAATCTAGCTTCTTTTTCAGCTGCTATTGGTGACTTTTGGCGACTTTTTGAGGTGAAAGCACTAGCCTTGACCAGAGTGACGATGACTCACTGGTTCTGTGAGCTAGGACAGTCTGTCTGTGTCTGGAGGGAGGTCTGGAGTTGGTCTAACTCTGCCATTTAGATTGTTAATATATATTGTATGTTGTGTGGTGGCAGTAGCTCAGGTGGTAGAGGGTTGGCTGGTAATCTGAAGGTTGTTGGTTCGATCCCCGGCTCCACCAAGCAGTGTATTGAGGTGTCTTTGGCAAAGCACCTAACCCTGACTGATGTCGCGATGTGATGTCTAATCCAGTCAGAAGCGCCTCAAGGCCATGAAGCGGCGAGAGCCGAGCGGGAAAAAATGATGATGATGTATACAATAATGAGAAACAATTGTTTGATTAAATTGTAATCTTTTTGATTGGATAAACCAAATTATTTCTGATAGATATTTCTTAAATGAGAACCAATTGTTGGAGTGAATCAATATTTTTTTGTTTAGGATTTAACATACGATTTAAATGTATTAACTTCATTCAAAGAATAGAATTATACTTGGTGCCAAGTTGTATTATTTTGTTTTTATGAACATAGGAAATATTGTTTGAGGCAAGCTATATATTTGTCATTGGCTCAAGTTATGTAATATAGATGTGAACCATTACCCATGTTTTTTTTAATTGGTTCAACAGAAGGCTTTTTCCAGTGTGTCATTCATGGATTTATAATTATAATTGTATTTTACTTTACATTTAATTCTTCATTATTCATAAATAAAAAATACGAACTGCAGTTTAATTTCTTTGTTTGTTCTTGAATTGACGGAGAAAGGAGCAAAGACTCCTGGGATTGGGAAATGCGTTTATCCAATAAACAGATGGAGGTCAAGTCTATTTTCGGAAATGTAGGGGGATATATGAGTGGCCCCACGTCGAATGGTATGACCGAAGATACGTCAGACAGAGAAAGCGCGCAAATTCGATGGTACCACCTTGTCATTTGTTTACCCAGGTGCCATGCCAACACCATTGCTACCTCTCATTGGCTGAATCTTTGAGAACGTTGTAGACTCAATCGATAAAAGGTTGCGGGGAGACAAAGCTCTGTTCATTCGAATATTTTATTTACGTGACCATATTTTTGTTTTATGTTAAAAAAAAAGAATCAAAGAACCAGTTCTTCTTGTTTTGGGGAACCAGTTCTTGTCGTTCACGTTCGGGATTCGTTCGTTGTGAACGAATCGGTCGCGACCGACTAATCCCTACTACTCACTAGCTAGCTTGTTTTCCAACTTGGTTAATTAGTCATTCTGTTCATCAGCGTTAAATGTACTTAACTTCCCTAAATTCACTCACCGTTTTGTGGTTTGTTATATGTTTGTTTCGGTCTGCTAAGATTTTGTTGATTTTTTAAGTTCAGCTTCCTTTTAAACCTTTCCTGAGTCTGACCTCTGCATTTGGGTTGACCTCCCCACGCAAGCCGTGACAGAAGGAACCGACCACAAAATGAACTCAGCAGAGATTTCTCTATTAGTAAGCCCCATTCCTGGTGGCGACCTTTGAGCAGCAGGACCGCCTCATCGGTTTCATTCTGGTGAGATTGGGGCTTTCACTTCCATGCTATTCTGCCCCGCCCTGCCTGGCTTCCCAGCAACCCGGCCTGGCTCCAAAGCTACATAGCCCTGTTTCTGACCTGTCGTGCCATGATACTCAGCCTGAGCCTGAGCAAGCTAGCCATGTTCCTGAGCAGGCTAGCCATGTTCCTGAGCTGGCTAGTTCTATCCGGCTCCTTCCCAGTCCTGTTCCAGAGTCTGAGCTGGCTTGACCTGTTCCTTAACATCTTATCCCTGTTCCCGAGCCTGAGCTTGCTAGCTCTGTTCCTTAACTTCTTAGCCCTGTTCCTGAGCCTGGGCTGGCTAGCCCTGTTTCTCTCCAACTTTCTTCTCAGACCAAGCTCTAAATAACACGTACAAGGTTAGGGCTAGGGTTAGGGTTGAGAAAGGGCTTGTATCTGTTTTCCCTTTGTGTTTGTGTCATATTCATGTATGTATATATATATATATATATATATATATATATATGTGTGTGTCACTTGTCTTAATAGGATATTCAGTTCAACTGGATTCCACGTATTTAAGTTAACTTTTTTCCTTTGTAAGTTTGTTTGCTTGTAATCATGAGTAAGGCTTATTTTTGGCACTATCTAAGTGGGAACTCTGAATTTGGGTTAATCTCCCTGCGAAAGCTGTAACACTATTGAAGGAAGGAGTGATAGGCTAGGTCATAGATTGAGGCAGATATGTATATCATTAATTGGGGAGAATAGATAACTGTAGATCGTCTGATCACTTTATTTCACAGGTAATGTTGAGGATAGTTGGACAGGATATTCAAATGTGTATTCTATTCAAGAGACACTTCACACAACATCAATACCTGGCATTGAAGATGTGTGAAGCGACACTCCACACAATGCCTGGTATTCCCATGTATCCTTGTCATTTGGCAGACAAGGCAGATGCGCCTTTTGCATGTCAGAACTCTACCAATCAAGATAATTTTTTGGTTGCTTCTTTTTTCTTACACTTTCAGAAACACTGATTACCATCTTCTCTCCCATGCTGTCTATCTAGCTATAATGACGAGCAGACATTCATCACTCCTGATAACGTCACCTCTTTAAGGTGTTAAGATACTTCTTAAGATTATAGTTTTTTTAGAGCCTTGCGAAACGCTTACTAAACATGATGTGCTCCTCTTGCTGGTTAGCGTTAGAGATCGCAGTCTTATATCAGTGGCCTATGACACACATGGGAAAGCACTGCTTACGTTCAATAACAATCAGAAATTGGGTTTAGCATTTTTGAAGACCCTTCAAAAACCAACCTGCATAATAATCCTGGAGGAAGTGGAGTTTGGACCTCGTAGACACAACCACTTATGTGAAACTAGATCCCTGACCGTGACCAGCTGTTGCCTTGTTCTGCCTCCAACCGACACAGGGACGTCGATGGACAAAGCATCTATTGGGGCTCAGATATGTGTTTCCATGTGACCACGGTCTTGTTCAAAGCAGCAGTCGGTTTAACACAAAATGCAACCGGTTGTGGTTCAACTGAATATAATCCATCACAATCAGAGAGCTTTGTGTCAACGTGGATACTGAACCACAGTTTGATGATCTTTAAGGGGTTGAGAACACTGGTTAGTGGCTGACTTGAGATTGTGAAACAGGTTTGTGTGTAATGTTGGAGGGGGAAAAAGACAGGTTCTAGGTACTGATGTTATATAAGAGGGGTGTTGCGGCCTGGTGTGATGTCTTTCTCTACCCTGTTTATGTATTGTGGACATGTGATTGGTGAGTGGAGCGTTGACACCACCTGGAGCTGGTCACCATTACTGGGCGAGGACATCAGGCTGGGAGCTCTGGAGACCCCTCCCTTAGGGCAACTTCACAGGGGCCTGCTGCTGGATATTGTTAGTTTTATGTGATTATCTAGTTTAAAGTGTGATGAGGCTGAGATCTTTGATTGTAACATCCCCCATCTTGTGTGTGTTAGACAGGTGGTTTAATCATATGTATTTCATGAGTGTGGTTGCAAAGCAAGCCACACCATAGTTATTCTGTGTCTCACTATTATTCGTTGGCCTCATTTTCGGGAGCGACCTTCTTCTACACTATTAGTCATTAACACCAAGCAAATGCCAAAGAAATTTGACATATTTCATTCCAGTGCACTATTTTAATTTTGATTTAATTTCAATTTGATACTTTTTAGATATATTATATTATTTATTCTGGAAAGCTATTGAGGCCAAAACACTTACATCAACCACGTTAAATGTGAATATGTGGGAGATTTCAAATCAAACACAGATATGGAAAACGCATATGTCAATAAGCAGAGCATTGCTGGTACTGCTTTCACAACATGGGGCGCTGTAAATGCCAAAACAGCAACGCCCCTGCCCCGTTGGCCAAACATTTCTAACTTATCTGGTCCATATTTGACATGCTAAATCTATTTCTTCAAGGACCAATGAGGTCTGTCTGGATAGATTTTTCTGAAAGACCTTGAAATATTAGGGTTTTTTTGGAAAAAATAACAGTTAATTCAAATGACTCCATAGATCATCCTGATCAAAATATACTTCATGCTTTTGTGATTCAGTTAAAAAAAGCCAGACTTATGAACAGATACAATTATGAAAATGACCCTCCATTATTCAATCAGTCATAAGTCTGTTTCAAAGTAGCCCAGGGACCTCAAACCTGATGGTGGACCCAACTGGGACACCCCCCTTGGTTAATGTGGACCGTTTTGTGGTGATAGCTCAAAAGTACTATAACTCACGGTCAAGTTCAACGATCAAACTCAACGATCAGCGCCCCCAGCATGTGGCCACCCGTCTGGTTCACACAGGTTGTTTGTTATCCTGTTTCCGTTTATATTACACCTGAATGTCTGCTTCCTCCTGTTGTTTCACACACAAACACTAAACATACATACACACACTAATACACACACACACACACACACACGCACATGCCCACACACACACACGCACATTGTTTGTAGTGTTACTTTCGTCCTACCCCCTAGTCCTGACACTAAGGAATGCAACATAATTAAACCAGTGATGTGCTCCGTTTACACAAGTCTGACAAGTGTTCAAAAGCTCCCTAGCTAACATGATGAGAACAGCGTCTCCTCTTATACCTGTCCCTGTCGTTTCCCTGTGAATGCACTAGTGCATGGCTGAACATTTATCTGTAATTATGTCCTATGGCCAAACAATGCACAAAAAAGGATTTGAATATCTCCTCACCCCTGTTATTTAACTTGGATGTACAATGATGTTCCCAGGACTGCATGTCCAGTATACTGGTTATAGTTATGTCTTATTCGTCTGATTAAGGCAAGAAGAAGCTCACATGTGTCTCAAGACATGACCTCCATCATCAGAATCTGACGTTTTTCAATGATAATAACATTAGCACAAGAATGACATTTAATCACAAAGATGAACTGAAAAGTCACAAGTCAACTCCTTCAGATTCAACAGGAGTTTAATAATACATGACCCCAAATGACAAATAAATTTACTCTGCTTTATATCTTCAATAAAATGTCAACAAGCAGAAGTCTGCTGACATAAGGATGAAGACATGCTCAACCAGTTCCTGCTAATGAGGGACATTTGGCAAGTTAATCATCTCGTCTTTATGAAAGCACATCCTTGGCTCATTCGTATTTCTATGAAAACCAGGATTAGGAAAACAAGACTGTAAAAATATCAGTTGCTACGTTATCTCTCTGGGGAAGGTTTGAACAGTGAGAAATAACTGACAATAAATTCACATTCAAGCTAATCTTCTTTCACCACTTATGAGTGTCTATTCCAGCATTCGCTCTGTGATAAAAATTTGAATGTGTGATATACCCCCCCCCGGGTCAACCTTTGTGTGTTGGAACAAGATAGCGGTAAAGCCCTGGTCTGGGAAGACTTCTTGTTTGTTTCTCCCCTTGCCAATATGAATAAATGATTCAGTGTTGGAGAACAGGGCAATGTTGTCTCCTTCTCAGTGCTCCAGCGGCCAGCAGAGAGCTCCTGCCTCTACAAATAGAGCACGCCACATTGCAGCTACATATGCAATGTTCGATCCCAATGAGCCAAGACCTTTGCAGCCATGTTACCCGAACAGAAAAGACAAGACAAGGGATCACAAAACCTTATTTGTGTATGAAATAGTGTGTAACCAGTATAACCTCATTCTAACTCCCAAGCACATAATGCCGGGAACAGTATTTTTATACATTATCTGCTGCTCAAACTGCACTTTGTATCAACCAGATATGCGACACGTTTTTGCAGATTGCACACTAAGGTTAGCAGAAATATCAGCATTTGACAACTTAATAATAATAATAATAATACATTTAATTTAGAGGCGCCTTTCAAGACACCCAAGGTCACCTTACAGAGCATATGGTCATCATAAATCGTTTAAAAAAACAAGACATTGTGGAAAAAATAAATAAATAAATAAACATAATAAATAAAAAATAAAAAATAAATAAAACAAAAACAAGACAAAACAAAACAAACAAACAATCAAAACAGTGATCAGTTAGACGTTGTGTGCGAGTTTGAACAGGTGAGTTTTGAGTTGAAGGTTGTAATGGTGACTGTTTTATGTGTGGGGGGAGGGAGTTCCAGAGCCTGGGTGCTGAACAGCTCAATGACCAGGCACCCATTGTAGTGAGTCATGATGTGGGGATACATAGTAGTCCAGCAGAGGTTGAGCGGAGGGAGCGGGAGGGAGTGTATTCTTGGAGGAGGTTGCAGAGGTAACTGGGGGCTAGGTTGTGGAGAGCTTTGTAGGTGAGGAGTAGGGTTTTGTATTAGATGCGGTAGTGTACTGGGAGCCAGTGAAGTTGGATGAGGACAGGGGTGATGTGGTCAGATGATTTGGTGCGGGTGATGATCCGGGCGGCTGAGTTCTGAATGATCTGCAGTCTGTTGATGAGTTTGGTGGGGAGTCCGGTGAGGAGGGCGTTGCAGTAGTCTATGCGTGATGTGACAAATGAGTGAACTAGGATTTCAGTGCTGGATTGGGTCAGTGATGGGCGGAGTCTGGCGATGTTGCGGAGGTGGAAGAATGCAGTCCGGGTGATGTTGTGAATATGGGGTGCGAATGAGAGGGTGTTGTCCAGGATGACGCCGAGGCGTCATCACGCTATCTTGATCAACTTGTAGTTGATCACCACCCTGAGGATCAGTCTCAAGGCTTGCTTCCAACCTGGCCAAGTGGCCAACTATGATAAACCCCACAGGCCGGAAATCATTCCCCAACAGAGACAGAGCAGAAAACAAAGCTCTACAGAGCTGTCCACCACTCCACCCAGGGCTAATGAACGAGTTGCGGAGCATCCCTGTCCTTCCCTGGATTGAGGACTGAAGCAAGATGAAGCCAATATTAAAAGCTGTGTTACAGGGTTTATTTTCCAACGAATTTGGGCAATTTACTTGTTGGTAATAAAGATTTAAACTGTTGTACTTAATGTTGTTAGGTATCACAAAACGTAATGTCATTCGAAAAAGTAGGTACTATTTTCGCGGTTTGCTATTGATTCTCATTTCCCCGAGGATGCATTGCATGACATCACGTTGGGGAGACACGGATCAAAGCCGCATTGAGACCCTTGAGAGTAGAGACTAGTAAGAGAGTGTTCAGCAGATTCTACAGATACAGAGATAAATACATAGATATTATGTATAGTTAGTATATGCTACACGTGAACCTCCTCAGTTGGCGCAATTTGATTGGTTCGCTATCTTGGGATATTGGGCAATATCCCATGATTGACATCTCAAACTCGATATTGTTTTCATTGCAAAATGTCTAATAACAACAAATAAACCGCTAATAAAAACAATTAAATCGCGGCAAAACATGTTATCTTGTTTATTTTCGGAGTGTTCACGTGTAGTATCCACGTGACCTTTGGTCACGTTAACCCTGTTCCCCAATGAAATATTGTGATGTTATAGGCCTACTGCAAAATGTATATCGGTATTACGCAGCAATCGGAAGATGGGGACCCCCGAATATTGACAGGTATTTCGCACACGGTAAAATAAAGCTTATGAACACTAGGCAAAGATGTTGTTACTGGAGCTAGTAGGCTACCATCAAAACGTGGGATAACTAATCGGAAATCTGATTACAATGTCGGGGGTAAGATTTAGTTAATAATTATCTGGTGTTTCAAAAGTGGGACTGGCAAGGTAGCCCGCTAGCATTACGCCTTCTATTTCTACATCTTCTGACTAAGTTCACCGGTACTTATCTGACCGACATAATCGCTGTCACTAGATATAAAGAAAGCGTTGACTTTTACTCTGTGCTATTCACTGACAGTAAAAATAAATAAAAGTGTCCTTATTGTATGCACTGCTGCTCATTGACTAGCTCCAGCGCTCGTTGCTGCGTTGCTAAACAATAGCAACTCTCCGCTCATTCTCCTCTGACCATGCATTTAATTGTCTTTGACCGCCATCAGTTCTCAGCAATTCCTCATTGGCCCTCTCACGTCTGACAGGTTCGAAATTATACGGCTGTGGGCCATCATGCATGTTATTTGTGGTTCTTGCCACCTCTTAGACACCATAGTTCTAGTACTAGGTTGAGGCTACATTCCACCACGTCTCCCCAACGTGATGTCATCACCGACTGGCGTTAGAAAACACCTGAGGCCTGTTTCAGGTAGCTGGTTTAACATACTCTGAGTTTAATCCTGCGCTCTGAGTTGGTTGACTCAGAGTTCAGGGTTGAAAAGCAACTCTGGGTTTTCGGTTTCAGAACAGGCGATCAGCGTTGGCTTAATCAACTCGGAGTGTGTTCACGCTGGGTTGGGGGCATGCCTGTTGACTATAAAGAGCCATCATCAATGGATCTCTGATAACATGATCAAACATGGACCAAAAGCGGAGATCCACTTACTTTTCCCCACGGAATTGGAAATTCTAATGAACGCGTATGCCGAGCAGTTACCCCTTTAAACAAAAAAAAACAATACCGCCGCGGCAGCGAGAACGCGAGAGATTGCTTGGCATGAAATAGCTGAACAAGTCAATGCCTGTGTAAAATAAATTAGTAAAATAAAATAAGAGGATAGTTTAATATCTTCCACTCATTCAATATGTAAATTGTGTGTATGTGTGTGTCAATTTACGCAACCCCAAGTTGCCCCAAGAGGACTTGGCAGCAAATGAAGATGAAGTACAAAAATATAGTTCAAAAATGTAAACTAATGTTTAATTGAAATCAAATCAATTGTGCTGTTTTGCCTGCTCTACCTAATTTAACAGCTATTTTCAACATGTGATGGGCCTATATTTAAGCAGTAAATGTAGTACATTTCCCAGCCACCCCAACACTGCCAATAGTTAATAGGATTTAGATATATTAGAAGGCTACACCTAGGCAAAATGCATTACATATATATATATACATGTCTTCAAAATAGCGCTTAGGCCCGGAAGACTGGAGGGGGTCCACCTCTGCAGCCCTCACAGAGGCTGAGGGGATGGCCCTCAGCGAACAGAGTATGCGTCCTGTGGCTGAGGGCATCCCTGGGGGGAGCTCCTCTGACCCCCCCCACCCTCCAGGATAGAAATGCCTTTATAAGAGGTTGGTTATTCAAAATAATTAAATATGTACACGCAACACAGCACGTTACAAATTAGATGGGGCAATATTCTGGCTCAAGTAATAATTTCACTGTCTAATCATCTTCTTCCAGTTACTGATGGCGTCATCGCCCTAGGCTACTTGAACCAGATGCCCTCACCAACCTTCATGCAATTGTAACAATTCAAAAGATGCAAAAGGAACGTGGAACATAAGTTAAAGGTGGGTGAGGTGGAAACTGGGATACTGTTCCCTGCTCTAAAAACATACCCAATATGAATGACTTTGTGCTTTCAGGAAATAAAGAAATCCTCATAAAAGGTAGATTGTCTTTATTAGAACACGGGCTGTGGTGGGACAAGTTATTTTGTTGAACAGTTTACTCAAAGGGTTTTACTTCAGTGAACATTGCATACGATTATGCTGAGCATGTGCGTGTAGAGAAGAACAGCATCTGGTTAAAAGCAGTACCAGGGACTTTTCTGCCTTGCATTCTTAAAATGAGTTTCTTGACTTGCAGCAGTTATAGGTCCGTGGTTAGTCAGCTACTCTGATCATGGGAAAGCCACAACGTTAAAGTGACTGTAGTAGCCTACAGAGCGGGTGGGATGCACGGGGCAGATCATTCTACTCATGCGTTAATTGCGTCAAAAAACTTAAACTTAAACTTCAAGCATGCCCCCGGTGCGTTTGACAGTTAACATGGGGGCTGAGAAGGTGGTCTAAATAAATGATGGATTGCGCTTAAAAACGATAGCGCTCGTGAAGAAAATTATCAGGAAAATAAAGTATATCCAACCGGGGTCTTAATAATCGTTCCTCACGGAGATTCCTTCTGAGGATCGAAGCCTCTACGTACACAGGCTCTCGTAGAAAAGGACATGCCATTTCTAACATTTCCTTCTGTCGGAGAGATGCCTTCAGCCTTATAGACAACAAACTCAGAGTAGGTCTAACCACCTCCCGAGCAGGTTAGACCGACGGCGTATGTTGCCGCAGCAACTAACTCTCGGTTGCGCTGAACCTGCTACCTGAAACGGAAAATCCAGAGTTTCCACTAACTCGGAGCGAACAAACTCGGGGTTGCCTCAAAACCAGCTACCTGAAACAGGCCTCTGTTACGGCCAAAAACGCCAAAAACTGGACTTTAACACTATTTTGGAGACATTTTATAAATTATGTAAAAAAAATTGAGTGCATTATGTACCCATTAATTAAAAACCTCCGGCTAACCTGCACGTAGGCCTTTAAGCGGCAGCTGCAATAATGTGCAGACAAGGCCAGTTTGGCTGCCTGTTCATCAAACCCTCGGGCTTGATGAAGTCCCGGTCGGTTTGGACCCTGGAGACCGTCAGTAAACAAGTGGACATTTGGAGGCGTATGGGCTCCAAGCTCCATAGGAATGAATAGCAGTAGCAATCACAGTGTACTGTTCTTTTAATAAAACCATGATTACTACACGTAGTTAAGTATTTAGCTGACACCGATGAATTGAGAGTCATTATGACAAAGACGTGTGATTCGTAGCTAATTACAACATGGGTCTGACGCTATCGGTCTGCATAATCGACTGAGTAATAGATGAGCCAACTTTAAATATGAGCCAACGTTGTCATGGTTATTTTTGGTGAGTTGTCAGCCTCTACATCTCATATTCAATAAGCGATCTCAAGGATTGTGTTTTGTTCCCTCCTTTTGGAGTCCTTCGTTGCTAACAGTACAAGTCTGTCCCATTGTTGGTAAGCCCTAGCCTGGCTATTGCCAGATCAAGATCAATTGTAGATTGCACGTTGTTCTGGGGAGGCCAGCTTAGTGATTGGCTCCCACAAAAACATATCGGAAGCAGAAAGAAATGTATTGCTCTTCTCCAGACCCTTCTGCAGGGCGAATTCATATCGCCGGCAGAGCGGGCTGGGGGTACCCAGTCTAGGTAAGCCCTGTAAATGGACCATGTGAGCAGGGTGACTTGAGGGGGCTTCAGGGCTGTGACTCTCAGAAAGTTGTACCTTTTGCTTTAGCTTTTAAAACATTTATGGGAATTTTCACCAGTACAAAGCTTAGTGAAAAATATTGTAAATTGAATATATCTTAATAAATATGTAAAAAAAACATGGATTGTAAAAGCACGGAAAAGATTCTGCAAAAAAAAAGAAGAAAAAGGGTTGATTTAAAGAAATGCTAGAAATCAATCGGATTGGGATGAAGATTTGTACAGGTATGTCCGTGGAACAGATATATGAAATACGTGTGCGGAAAATCGACAACAGATGATGGTGAGGTTGTCATGAACATTGAGTGATTGACTTAAGAACCAAAATGGCGTGTTCTTTAGTCCCATCGTTCATATCTGGCCTCCAGGGCTGCAACTAACGATTATTTTAATAATCAATTAATCGGTCGACATTTGTAATTGACGCATCTTTATTCAAAAACTGAACATTACTTCAAATTCACAGTGCAGACTGAAGTGTAAAAACACCAGGTTATTGCTCCAACGTCCCGGAACAATTAAAAGTTATATTAAATGATAATTAAATAAAAAAACATGCAATGTAGGATACATTTATATATATACAATATATAAGGGATGTCCATGGTTAACCGGTTAACCAATAAGATCTTTAGCCGGTAAATACTAACGGTTAAAAATGAATTAAATCATCTTAATTTCTCTCAGATGACAGGAGAATGGAGATCGTTAATTATTATTGATATTGATACCATTTTCGAGACTCCTTAACGATCCAAGTCTTTATCGATAATGATACTTTTCTATTATTTTGTTGAAATGGAATTTGTATTATTGCTTTAATTGCTTATAAGAGGATCATAGCTCAAGATAGGAGGTTAAGCAGGTCATAATTCTATCTTTACTATCTTTTTTATATTGCTGGGAAAGTTTTCGCCAAAATTTCAAATTTCTTATTTTTTGTGGTGAATTTGAACACATAAATCATGTTACTGAGCCGACCTGAATGCATCACTTTTGACACTGTTTGCTACTTTTTTAAGCTAACTAGCTCTATATCCTGCTGATTTGAACATGGATTTAAAAACTGTATTACTATTTTTAACTGACGGGACTTTCTACACCGTCCGGTTGTGTGATTACTACCACTGCATTGAATGACTGTTGATGAACGCGGTGCCGACTACGAGCCCGTCTGCACACCATCACCAGCAGCAGCAGCCGACAGGGTTTTTGGTTGGACTAGACAGATACTGAGTTTAAGGAGGTTTTTTTTAACGCAAAGACAGTGATGGTACAACACTTTTATATAAGCCCAGTCCAATGATAAGATATGACCAAAATACAAGCTGTGGTCGCTAACACTAAATTCGCTGTGGGCGTTCATGAACCATGAACGCACCTGTCGGCGGCTGGCTGTAAACAGTGCCACACCTATGAGTGACGTATTAAGGCTGATTCATACCTCCGGATCCGGACGAAATTACTCCGTCCGTACCAAATATTTTCTCCGGGACTACCCTTCATACCACCGTCCGGTTTCAGCGTTGTTATGGATGTTACGCAATACATCCTCTAGAGCAGGGGTCTCAAACTCGCGGCCCGGGGGCCAATTGAGGCCCGCGGGATGATATTTGGTGGCCCCCTACTTGACATCAAAGTCTAGTGTTAATGCGGCACGCGCGTTGTTGTCAAATGCACATTTTTGCTGAGTGGCGTGCCACGCTATTTTATCACTTGTGATAGGGTGACCAGATGTCCCGGTTTTGCCGGGACAGTCCCAATTTTGAGTTGCGTGTCCTGAGTCCCGACAAAAGCCAAAGGACGCTAAAATGTCCCGGTTTCCACCAACCACTATGAAATGTCCCCTGTTGTCAGCGATTACATAGCCAACGTGATCAAAATATAGCCCGATCATTAACTTAGATTGGGTCAGTTGTGCTCCTTTTTTCTGTGGAATAATTGATGCGTCCCAGCCTGACCCAGACTCTACCTCCAACGGCCCCCAGGTAAGTTGAGTTTGAGACCCCTGCTCTAGAGGGAAGTGACTGTCTTTTCACAAATTAACGGCATCGACAATCGCAAACATGGCATCTGTAGAGATGATTCTGCTTTGTGTCATCCGATAGGCAAAAAAAAAGGTGCAAAAACTGTAGGCCTAGGCGGCGGTGGCATGTGCACCCCTCACCAACCCGCAGATTATCTCCTCAAAATGTTGTTAAATGACCAGTTACAACTCATTGCCAAAGCAGGGGAACAATAATATAAAAAGGTCAGGCATATATACCTATAATATAAGTATAAAACGTTATATACAATATATATACATAACAGATATTATACTACTCTATCTATTTTCGCGAATGGTCTGACTTTTGACTCTATACTGCCACCTCGATTTCCGGTGGTATTGCTCCGTTTCTCCCGGAGCACTCCAGATTTGTATGCTCGAAGGCAATGGACCCATTGACGAAACACTTTCGGGACCGGACGGAATGGTCCGTATCCGTATTTACCGTAGGGTGTGAATGGGCCTTTAATCGCGCAACTCAACAAATCAATGACCAAATTCGTTGCCAACGCTTTAGGTAATCGATTTTATCGATTTGTTGTTGCAGCCCTACTGGCCTCCCTCTCCTGATGTTGGCTGCAGTCTAGTTCCAGGATTCAACAAGTCCAGAGTCAGCTCTGGAGATCTCTCTCTCTCTCTCTCTCTCTCTCTCTCTCTCTCTCTCTCTCTCTCTCTCTCTCTCTCTCTCTCTCTCTCTCTCTCTCTCTCTCAGCTTGTGGCTGCTTGTTAGTCTCTTATACGGTGTCCTTAATGTTTTAAAGTCTCCTATGCTGTGTCCTTAGTGTTTTGAGTCGCCTAGTATGTGTCCTCAGTGTTTTAAAGTCTCCTATACTGTGTCCTTAAGGTGCGGCCACACTGAACGCGTTACGAGCGTTAGATTACGTGAGTAAAGCGCCTAACCTAACGCTTGATCATTGTGTGTCACAAAAATGGTTCAACGCGCCTAACGCGCCTACGCAGCTAGATGAGCCCGCCCCCCTGAAGCACCTTATTTTCGATAATGACCGGCGACGTTTTATACATTATCCCGCTTATTACACGATACAATAACTTCACATGGTGTGTCTTTTTACAATTTATTTGTTACCAGCATTCGTAGTTTTGATTAGCAGAGAAATTGTCCGCCAAAGACGTTGACGTCGCTTAGCAACCAAAGACACTGGGGTTGACAAGTTACCAGACTACTACCCATGCAAGTGAACGGAGCGTTCCACGGCATTGAGAAGACCCGTGTAAAAAGGCCAATTATATTTCTGTTTATGGCATAGATTTCTCCTCAGATTAGGCCAATAAAGCAATGATTAAAAAAAACAACACAAACGCTCGATCAAAGGCCCGGCCCGACCCGGCCCGAGGATTGTGGTGGGAAATATCGGACGGGCTCGGGCTCGGGCAGAGAATCTTAACTCTAGTGCATGACATCCTCGGTAGGGGCTCACAGCTGGGTGAGTTTCACCACCTCCTCATCGTTCAGCACACACTCAATCAATGACTTGCTTATCCATGTTCTTTCTGCTTCTGTGCGTCCTCCGTCTCTCTGCCAGTGACATTGCGTCAAGCTCAACGCTGATTGGCTATCGCGGCTAAGCGTCACGCGTTGGCGCGTCAAAAGTTTAATTTTTTAACTCTGCACGTTGGTGCGTTGGGCTTGTTGGTGCGTTGGGGGCGTTATTTAGGTGCGTAAAACGCGTCTAACGTGCCTAACGCGCTGCATTAGCGCGTGTAACACATCTACGCGCCTAAACCAATGGTTCCCCATGCAAATATGCAGATTTTCAACGCCTCTAACGCGCGTAACGCATTCAGTGTGGCCGTACCTTTAGTGTTTTCAAGTCTCCTATACTGTGTCCAGTGTTTTAAAGTCTCCTGTAGTGTGTCCTTTGTGTTTTGAGTCTCCTATTATGTGTCCTTAGTGTTTTAAAGTATCCTATACTGTATCCTTAGTGTTTTAAAGTCTCCTATAATGTGTCCTTAGTGTTATGAGTCTCCTATTATGTGTATTTAGTGTTTTAAAGTCTCCTTTAATGTGTCCTTAGTGTTGCAGGTCTTCTGTAATGTGTCCTTAGTGTTTAAAGTCTCCTATACTGTGTCCATAGTGTTTTAAATCTCCTACAATGTGTCATTAGTGTTTTAAAGTCTCCTATACTGTGTCCTTAGTGTTTTAAATGTTGCATGACTTGAAAATCTCCCTTTATGAGGTTTTCTAACATCAATATGAGTTCCCCTAGCCTGCCTATCGTCCCCCTGTGGCTAAAACTTGTGGTGTAAAACAAGCACTAGGTATCCTGCACGCCTTTGAAAACATGGAAGCTCAAGCGCGCTGATTTGGAATGTTGCCCCATATGTAGTCATAAGGGGCCAAGTTACCTCCCCTTTCTCTGCCATGCCCACCCAGAGAATTTGACCAGCAAATGAGACAATGAGCTACGACCTTGCGATCGCTACGTGTGTGTATGTGTGATTACACTAGGGCTGGCCCGAATTATTCGAATACTCGTTCGGAAAATTTTATTCAAAGCTTAAATCAGTATTCATTTTTTTTTGCTCAACAATTTTTTTTTGCAAGAAGCTAGAACTGCAATATAATGTCTGCAAATGATATAATATTTGGGATATAATAGTTAGTACTATTATAGTAGTACTATATATACTACTATAGTAGTATATTGCTCATTTAGGAGGATATTACATCACTAAGTGTCACAGCGCATCCATCACCTCACCTCCGAGCGCAGCGCAGTGAGCGCACTTACTTCAACATAGACATTGAAGGTGCTGGTTCAAAATGCCCAAAAAATCTTCATTTTGGGAACATTTTCAATTGGCCAACGATCGACAGCATGCTCAGTACCAAATTTGCGACAAGAAATTGGCATTTCACGGAGGAATGACAAGTTTGATGAATCACATCAAACATGTGAGTAGCCAATTATGCGGCCTATAACTAGCCTATTTGTTGACACAGCCTTGAAAAAAACATTTAATAGCTTGATAATAACTGAAACTATATGAGCCCGAGCTACTGTACAGGACACCACACGCGTGTAGGTTAATAAATTATTAAATAACTTTTGATCCGTAAGTAGTAAAAACATGCTTTTGTCGCCTTCGGGAGGCTAACGGCCGTGCGGTTCCGATGATGCCATTGGTGTGATTGTCCTTACAGAAGCTTTTTTTATCCAGCTTGGAACTTGTGTTTAATTTCGGGGTCTTTATGCAATAAATAAACCCACCCTTACTGTGCGTTCACATGAAACGCGACGGGGCGACAAGATCCCATACAAAGTGAACGTAGAGACACGTATGGGGCGAATTTCTCGCGAGAGAAAACCGGCGACAAGTTTGGATTTGTCGCGCCACAATTTCGCCGTGCACAGGCGAGCGCGTTCACGAGGATTTGTGGCGCGACAAATTTGCTCGAGTTGAAATATTTCTACTTTGACGCGAATTTCGCATTATGACAGCCAATCAGCGATCAACAGCGTGGCCACTGAGTGACATGTGTAACGTAACAGCCAATCAGCGTTCAACCGTCAAACTCAGTGCAGTGCAGTCTGGGGTGAACTGCAGCATGGAGGAGAAAGTGATTGTTGCCGTTTGCGGCTCCCGGAGCTCTATATATAATAGTATATAATATAATATAATTGTATATATAATATCATGGCCAAAAGCTCTGTGCGCCTCCGGATGGCCGTAGCGCGGGGAGCTCTAATAGGGATTGGGCTTCTCAGGGTTAGTTTACCGGCGTTGCTATGGTTTCCGGTCTTGTGTGTTCCAACGGTTTATTAGGTAGGCCTATCCAATAAATATCTGTCTAACCAATACTTCATTCACTGCCTCTTCCGTGGTCATTACAATATTATGAATAGACTGCGTCGGGGCCTCCGAACTCTCTCCCTCTTCCACAAAAGGTAAAGACATGCAATGGTGGTAATCTTGTTGTGGCGCGGCAATTTCGACAAAACTTGCCCAGCGACAGATTATGATTTGTGGCGCGACAAAACTTGTATGTAAAACTTCGGCGACAACACGAACGGGCGACAAATGTCGCGTTTGGTGTGAACGCACAGTTAGATCCATGAATGATAGTCTCTATGTCCTTAATTAATACATGCTCCCGTAAGGGCTGAGGTGGCAGAGAGGACAGCTGATTTTGAATGGAACAACAGCTGTTCGCTTCCACAGGGAAAAAGTAAGGAACTCCAACTTACTTAGGCCTACTAATGAACGTTCAAAAGCTATTAAATCTTCAACAAAATATGCAGATAATGTCAAAATCTGTTCCAGGGAGTATATAGGGATTATTAATGTTGTTTTTGATGGTGTGTTTTTCTGGAACGAGTATTCGAATACTTGCTCGGAAAAACGAGTATTCAAAGCCTTAAAAATGGCATTTGGGCCAGCCCTATTACACAATGTAATGCAAGTGTTGTACATTTCTTCGTTCTGCTGTTGGTGTTATGGCGGACGTCGGTTCTTTGACGTCTCTGGTATTTCCACAACGAGACTGTAGTTGGGGTTATCTCAGCCATGGTTGAGAAGGAATTGGGGGAAAGGAACTTTGGCTTTGACTCCCTGAACTACAAGAACTGCGATATGCTGCCCGCCGCCCGCTGTTGCGAGGAACCACCACCGCCCTGCAGCGGGCAGCCGGCAGTGGGCAGTGGGCAGCCAGCAGTGAGCGGTTCAGTCTACTTCAGATTGATGGTCACTTGGTGGTCACTCGGCACTGAGGCTCTGGCGGTAGAAAATTGCGGGCAACAATCCCTTTCTCCTCCATGTCGTGGTTCAGACTACTTCAGATTGATGTGGACGTGGAAGAGTCTGAAAACCCAACGCAGTCATTTAAGATTCAGAATATTGTCTCGAGGCACACACAGCTATTGGCCGTGATAATATATATGATATGAGATAGATATCTATGTATAATATGATGTTATTTAGATATAGAGCTCCAGGACTCCCACCGGAGCACCCGGAGGGTTATAGAATATTTACAAAACACGGCCAAAGGCTGTGTGCGCCTCTCCATTGCGATAAATCCACTGTAAACAGAGCGCATGGTACCTTGGCCGCAAGCTGCTCAGGGGCACACCCCCACCCTCCTCCTTGACCCGCCTCTCTCCTCCTCATTTGCATTAAAGCTCCAGACACCGAAACGGCACGTTTGGGGAAAGCTCACTGTGTCCTTAGTGTTTTAAATCTCCTATAATGTGTCCTTAGTGTTTTAAAGTCTCCTATACGGTGTCTTTAGTGTTTTAAAGTCGCCTATACTGTGTCCTTAGTGTTTTAAATCTCCTACAATGTGTTCTTAGTGTTTTAAAGTCTACTATAATGTGTCCTTGGTGTTTTAAAGTATTCTCTGATGTGTAGCTTGGTGACATGCAAGTGATCTGCAGCATGTTATTTAGCATGGTGTCTGAGACACAATGAACGATGGAGATTAAACAAGTATTATAAGGTTGCTCTGGGAATATAAGTGGACACTGATACATTTGCAATCAGCATTGCAGATTTCCAATCAAATATTTTTTAGTTGAACAATTCAATGGTGTATAACAATTACCCAGTAAGCTTCTTATCAGACATTTGTTTGTGATAAAGCAAAATCCAAGCTGAAAGATATCAGAAAAGCGCAAGCATTTTAGTTGTTTAAGAGAAGTTTGAACATGATGATAACGGATAATGATGTAAATCCAGAAATAAGACATTTCCTTCCTCCGGAATGTCGCTTTGCTCGATCTAGTCAGCATTGTTCAGCTCCATTTCCTCTTTTAAGTGTCGCAAGAGAGGTACCAGAACAGAGAATAACTCAGATCACTGACACTTAAGCGCTAAATACTTTTAAGGTTTCCTAAACCTTAAAAGTATTAGTAGGTTTCTAGACACTGTGAGAGGCAGCAGAGAGAGAGGTCATGTTTCCCGAAGCTCCGCTAGGCATTGGAAAAAACTACTTAGTTCATCTACTTTATCTTATTTTATTTCATGATCATAATATCTAACAGTATATAGTTTGTTTTCGTCGTCCTCCATCGCTCGATTCAACAATACATTTTGGCACTTTTTACTCCCGGATCAGACCGCAGAAAATGCCTTGGACTTTACTATCGCCAACATGCCTCTGTACTCGGATATCTCAGGCACGGAGACTGGGAAATGCACAGACTGCACCAAACTGCAACAGACGGTGGCTTTATTTGAAACGAGACTAGCAGCATTAGAAAAATGCAAAGGACTCCTACAGGATACAGTGCCGATGGGTGAGTTTGCTGAGCTCACTCAGATACAGCAAGATGATCAAAGCTACACTGTATCCTTCCCGAAGCTGGACAAGAGAGAGACAGTTCCAGCTGCGTCTCACTGGCACAGAGTCGGCGCTAAGCCTAAACAACATACCAAAGTGAATCAACAAGATCACTCAACGCCAAATGCTAAACTACCCAAAGCTAAAGTTACATGTATCAGCCGGATTAGCCCGTCACTGAAATTAACCCTGCCACTGAAGAACCGGTTCCTGCCACTTCAAGAGTCCACGAACGAGCCTGCCACCCATGCACCCCTGAGCCCCGAGATGCGTCCGGACGGACAGTGCGGACAGAGACGGAACATGAACCAGTCGCCATGGAGGCGAGCTGCGCATGCCTCGGCCACCTGTGCACCCCTGACCCCTGAAATGTGTCCGGACAGACGGTACGGACAGACATGGAACAACCAGTCGCCACGGAGGCGGGCTGCGCATGTGTCTGCCACCGTCCAACAAGGGCCCATCTCAGAGGAAGCAGATGAACCAGACACTCTGATTATAGGAGACTCAACCATCAAGGATATAACAGGTAAGCAGATCAAAACATGCAACTTCCCATACGGAATGGTTAGTGATATCAACCATAAACTAGCCAAAATCATATTGGAAAACCCCAAAATCTCACAGATTATTGTGCATGCAGGATTTAATGATATTCAAAGAGAACAGTCAGAACTTCTGAAGAGGGATTACACTGATCTATTGGATACACTGGACAAAATACACATCAACTCATCAGTGGACCCATACCATCAGTTGACAGGGGAATAAACAGATTCAGTCGTCTACTTGCACTGAATACATGGCTTTCCAGAGTCTGCAATGAAAGAGGAAGGGGCTTTATTGACAATTTCAACTTATTCTGGGGGCGCAAATATCTTTTCAGAGCAGATGGCCTACACCCAAACAGGTTAGGCTCAAAACTGTTGAGGGACAATCTTCTCTTCTCGCTTTACGCACAGGCCACAATCTTGCCATGGTCTGACGCACAGGCCGCAATCAGAGCACAGGTTGAGAAGAAGCGAGACTACAGCCTCCCCCACACATCTACTCTGCCACTATCTGACACACAGATAGCAGACAGCCCACAGACCTTGAAGAGAGACAACAGCCCGCCCGAAGCCATCAACACTGTGCCTTCCCCAATCGCTGATGCTGGCTTGACGAGGAACGGCCACCCCCCCCCCCCTCCTCTGCATTACAGACCAAAGACCTTGAAGAGAGACAACAGCCTGCCCGACATCATGGACACCGTGCCCTCCCCCATCGCTGATGCTGGCTTGGCGAGGAACGGCCACCCCCCTCCTCATCTCTCCCATAGCCACAACAACTCCAGCTCCACTGTCTCCTCCCTTTGCGATTTTCCAGCTGAATTTAAGAAACAGGAATATGTAGGCATCAAACTTGCATCTGTGTCAATGATAGCATCGCCAGGTCATTCCCACAGGCTGATAACACCAAAGCGGAGGGAGCCCCAGCCCCCCGCCCCCTGTACTGATAGTAGTCCTGAGTATTACTGAGGCAAAAAAGGGTTCAGCCGTAGACAAAGTATAAAGGACGTTTCGCATAATCTGCTGAACCCAAGGTTGCCTATGTCAAAACATGGCAACTTTTGCATTCCTGCTGTAACCACTAAGAGAGTAAACAAAGGGAAACTTAGACACACTGCTAACCTCACAAATCTCATACATATTTCCTCCAAACCAAAAACAACCTTAAAGCCTATCAACAACACCATCAGGATGGGTCTACTTAATGTTAGGTCTCTTAATAACAAATCATTTTTAGTTAATGATTTTATTACCACCTCTAAACTGGATTTTATGTTTTTAACTGAAACATGGCTGGAACAAAATAACAGTGCAACCGTTCTGATAGAGACAGCTCCTCCCAACTATAACTTTTTTGATGCATGTAGATCTGGAAAAAGAGGTGGAGGGGTTGCTGTTATATTTAAAAATGATTTTCAGGGGAAACAGATGTTATTTGGTGATTTTCCATCATTCGAATACCTTTGTGCTGTATTGAAATGCTCCCCCAGAGTTCTCCTATTAATTATTTACAGGCCACCCACATACTCTGCAAATTTTTTCGATGAATTCACAGAATTATTGTCTAGCATCTCCACAGACTTTGACTGTCTAGTTATAACTGGTGACTTCAATTTTCATACTGATGATTTGAATGACAAGTGTGCAAAAAAACTTTTTACCATTTTGGACACATTTGAACTGTCCCAACATGGGAAAGAGACTACTCATTGTAAGGGCCACACTCTAGACCTGGTTATCACAAAGGGCCTCAATGTTTCTGATCTCTCTGTGACTGATCCTTCCTTGTCTGACCACGTTTGTGTTTTCTTTAATATATCTTTTATTCCCGACATACAGACAAAATCAAATACTGTCAAAAAACGGTATATCAATGAAGAATCGTATGTACTTTTTAGAAAGGCCATCTCCTTACTACCACCTCTCAACCCATGTTCTGCTGATGATCTTGTAGAAAACTTTAATTTGAAAATTTTGAAAGTCATGGATGTCATTGCACCTTATAAGGTTAAAACGATTTCTGGAAAGCAAAAGGCACCCTGGAGAAAAGCTGCTTCTGTAACAGCACAGAAAAAAGAATGCAGGAAGGTTGAACGCATCTGGCGTAAAACAAAACTTCATATTCACCATGATATCTACAAAGAGAGCCTCCGTGCCTACAAAAGTGCTAGAGAAACATTTTTCTCCAATATCATTAAATCCGATAATAATAATGCAAAAACCCTATTTGCAACTGTTGACAGACTGACCAACCCCCCAACACAAATTCCACCTGATCTCCATTCCACGCAGAAATGCAATGAGTTTGCAGCTTTTTATACTGATAAAATTGAAGGCATCAGACGCGCCATCAATATCTCCACTTCAAACAAAAATGTTGGACTACCACCCTGTTCAGGCAAAAGTAACGTGGCAGGGATGGCATGCTTTAATGTTATTGACTCTAAAACTCTTGTGGAAACTGTTACACAACTAAAGCCATCCACCTGTTGCCTTGATTCTTTACCTACCAACCTCTTTAAGAATGTTTTTGACTGCCTAGCAATAGACATATTGCAGATAGTTAACAACTCTCTCCAGTCAGGCAACTTCCCAAAAGCCCTGAAAACTGCAGTTATTAAACCCCTTTTAAAAAAGCGGATCCTAGATACCTCTATTATTAACAACTACAGACCAATATCAAATCTGACCTTCATAAGTAAAATCATTGAGAAAGTTGTCCTCCAGCAACTTAATCACTTCCTGGAATCAACTGGTTGCTATGACACCTTCCAATCAGGATTTCAACCCCTGCACAGCACTGAGACCGCCCTCATTAAAGTTGTAAACGACATCCGTCTTAACACAGACTCTGGCAAAACCTCAATACTAATGCTACTAGACCTCAGTGCTGCATTCGACACTGTAGACCATACAATACTTTTGGACAGGTTAGAAAACTTGGTGGGGCTTTCAGGCACAGTCTTAAATTGGTTCAGATCCTACCTACAAAATAGGAACTACTTTGTTTCCATCGGCGACTTTGTATCAGAATCAACCAACGTGATGTGTGGAGTCCCACAAGGTTCGATCTTAGGACCCTCTTTATTCAACATCTACATGCTCCCACTAGGGCAAATCATGCATAATAACAATATTGACCATCATTGCTATGCTGATGACACGCAAATCTATGTATCGCTATCACCAAATGACTATCGGCCCATAGATCTGCTGTGCCAGTGCATTGAGCAAGTGAAAGACTGGATGTGCCGAAATTTCCTTCAGCTAAATGAGGATAAAACAGAGATAATTGTATTTGGTGCTAAAACGGAAAGGCTTAAAGTAACCCAACACCTTCACTCTCTGTCCCTGAAAACCAAAATCAAAGCCAGAAATCTAGGGGTTATCATGGATTCTGATTTACATTTCGAAAGTCACATCAAATCAGTTACAAAATCTGCATATTATCACCTTAAAAATGTAGCAAGACTTAGAGGACTCATGTCCACCGAAGACTTACAAAAACTTGTACATGCCTTTATCACTAGTAAGCTTGATTACTGCAATGGTCTCCTTACAGGTCTCCCAAAACAAACTCTAAGGAAGCTTCAGCTTGTTCAGAATGCTGCTGCTAGAGTTTTAACAAAGACCAAAAAATGTGAACATATTACACCAATTCTTAAATCGTTACATTGGCTTCCTGTAGGTCAGAGAATTGATTTTAAAATCATGTTGCTAACCTATAAATCCCTACATGGTTTAGGCCCAAAATATTTAATATTTAATTAATATTTATATGCTTCCACTACATAAGCCTTCTAGAACACGAAGATCTTCTGAGACCAATCTGTTAATTATCCCCAGAGTAAACACGAAACATGGGAAAGCAGGATTTAGTTACTATGCAACAAATAGCTGGAATAAACTCCCTGAGGATTTAAGACTTGCCCCAACTCTGAGCACCTTTAAAACAAGATTGAAGACTTTTATGTTTGCTTTAGCTTTCTGCTAAATCTTAAATACTTTACCTTTATTTTACTAAAATGCCTTTTTAACTTTCCCTTTATTTTCTATTTTTACCAGAAAAATACATGATCTGATACCAGAGAGAAAGGATTTGTGTAAGGGTTAGAGTCCTGAGTTTGTAAGGGTTAGAGTCCTGAGTTTGTCCTTTAGGTCGGGTTGTAGTCCCGACTTGGGTTCCAGAGAGACTGTTGATCTGATCTTAAATACATTGCACTTTCAATTTTACTTACTAAAAAGCCTTTTTAACTTTCAATTTAATTGTCTACTTACTAAAAAGCCTTTTTAACTTTCAATTTAATTGTCTACTTACTAAAAAGCCTTTTTAACTTTCAATTTAATTTTCTATTTTTACCAGAAAGATACATGATCTGATACCAGAGAGAAAGGATAAGGGTTACTAGAATCCGGGTTGGAGTCCCAGAGAAAGTACCAAGTTCCTTTTAGGTCGGGTTGGAGTCCCGACGCGGATACCAGAGACTGTTGATCTGATCTTAAATACATTGCACTTTCTATTTTACTCATTTCTTTGCATATGTTTTCTTTTACTTATCTATTATTTTATTTTATTGTATAACAATGTTTATATGTGAAGCACTTTGAGTCTGCCTTGTGTATGAAAAGTGCTATATAAATAAAGTTGCCTTGCCTTGCCTAAACAGTCGGAGGTTTGAGCAGGAGGCAGGATGCAGGGCTGGCCCTGACCAATGGGATGCCCTTGGCAAGATCTTGGCAGGGCCCCTTACATCGTAGCCCAAGGCTTACTGTAGGAGTGGGTCTGGAGGGCCTCACCCACGACGTGTTGAGCGTTAAACACTTAATTTCCTGCCCTCTGGTGAATTTTTATGCCTTTTTTTGCATCCATTGATGGTGAAATGTCTTTATTATTGTAAAGGGAAACACCAATTGGTTCTTACGCCATGTCACAGCTGATTTCAACACCAATCCCTCTGTTCCTGCACTCACAGAGACACTGCATAGCTTGATGTCTTCGACATTCTGTATTGTAGAGACCAAAAGAACACACAAAATAAAAATGATATTAAAGAAACACCCGATTTAAAATAGTTGTTAATACAATATGAATAATGTATTGCACAAAATACGATGTCCACGAAACCAGTAAAGTCGGAGACACAGAAAATAGAGCCTATTTAAAAGTCTTTATTTGTAGTTATGTTGTTCAAGTAGTTAAAAATTAAAGTTCATCCATAGGCGCCCCTATGGACGCACCACTATGGACGGACACACCCCTTTGGACAGACACACCACTATGGACGGACACAACCCTATAGACGGACGCACCCCTATGGACGGACACACCCCTATGGACGGACACACCCCTATGGATGGACCCGCCCCCCTATGAACGGACGCAGCCCTATGGATGGACGCACCCCTATGGATGGACACGCCCCCCTAAGGACGGACGCACCCCTATGGATGGACACGCCCCCTATGGATGGACACGCCTCCCTAAGGACGGACAAACCCGTATAGACGGACGCACCACTATGGATGGACACGCCTCTTTGGACGGACACGCCCCATATAGACAGACACGCCCCCTATTGATGGATACGCACCCTATGGATGGATACGCCCCCCCCCTATGGACAGACACGCCACTATGGACGGACACACCTCTATGGATGGACACTCCCCCAGATTCCACACTCTGTTCCGGGCTGGCCTGCTGGGAAGAGTCAGCCTCCGTGTCAGCGGCCGTGATATTTGAAATATTTGATAAAGGATAATATTCTGTTTTCTCACTGAGGTTGAAAGACACTGGATATTCAACAGATTTTTGTGATCATAAAGTCATCATAAAGTCGTAAAGGTCCCCAAGCAGGGAGCAAAAGGGCCAATCATCAGTAGGCGGCCCACAGGGTTGGAGAGTGTTAATGGACCGCTGAAATAACAGCACTAAAGCGTGTCTGGAGGCCGGACTCCCAGGTCCTGGCCCACAAGGGCACAAGGGCCATCGGTCAGAGGTGATAATGATGCGGTGTGTCCCCTCCATGCATCCAGCAGCACAGCATCAAACTTACACTGCATCCAGGGCTCATTTATCATAGACTCTAGAATCGGACCGAATCTTTGCTTTGAAGTCTGCAGAGAGACTCGAGTCTTGTCTCACAGCAGGCGTGTCTTAGTCAAGGCACGCAAGTCCCCATGTTCGCTGCGAGAGTCTGGAGTCCCCAGCTCTGCAGGAAGACCCCCATACCACCAGTAGTAGACCCCCGTAACACCAGGAGAAGTCAGCAGAACCACAGTGGTGTGGAGGTGCGTCTGAAACAGACACATTATTCTTGTACTTGACCCCTCTCCCTTCCCCTCCCTCCAACCCTAGACCGCTCTCCCGCTCTCTCCCCGTGCTTCCACCCTCATACCCCCTCTCCATCACCTTCTCCTTTCTCCAGTTCATTGCCTGCCCAATGACAGCGATGACAACTGCTCAGTGCCCCCTACACACCCTTGTGCATTAGCAATGACAGGTGTGTGTGTGTGTGTGTGTGTGTGTGTGTGTGTGTGTGTGTGTGTGTGTGTGTGTGTGTGTGTGTGTGTGTGTGTGTGTGTGTGTGTGTGTGCGAGAAAGAGAGAGAGAGACAGAGAGTGTGCATGTGGGTGGGTGGGTGGGCGGATGGATGTGTGTGTGTGTGTGTCTGTGTTTGGATGTGTGTACAATGGGGCCAGCAAGGGCCAGACTATCTGCCACCCCTGATAATGTGTTTTAAGAGATTCCTACCCCCCACCCACTCTCTCTCTCTGTCTGTCTCTCTATGTCTCTCTCTCTCTCTCTCTCTCTCTCTCTCTCTCTCTCTCTCTCTCTCTCTCTCTCTCTCTCTCTCTCTCTCTCTCGTTGATATGCTCTTGCCCATAGTTACTAAGTGGTTGAGTATATATATATCCAACCACTTATTAACCGTATATATATATATATATATATATATATATATATGTATATAGCGCATGTATGTTCTAACTGTGTGTCACATTCAGTGTGGGCCAATCATTCCACCACACTGTCCCTGTCCGTTGATCCGTTGCTGCATCCTGGATCCCCCCCTCCTGTCCCACCCAGTCACATGTGTCAAAAGCCCTCTGTCAATGTATGCTAAGTAGCCCCCTCTCAGTGAACGCTGTCCTCGTGCAGGAGCCCCCCCTGCCCCACCCCCCCCCGTCCCGTCCCCCCGTCCAATGACTGGAGTGTGCCTGATTGCAATGCCAGGAACTTTGGCTCAAGTCAAGTGGAGTTGGAGTAGGAAGTCAGGACCAGGTGTGTGTGTGTGTGTGTGTGTGTGTGTGTGTGTGTGTGTGTGTGTGTGTGTGTGTGTGTGTGTGTGTGTGTGTGCGTGTGTGTGTGTGTGTGTGTGTATGTATATGTATATGTGTGTGTGTGTGTGTGTGTGTGTGTGTGTGTGTGTGTTTGTGTATGTGTCACTATGTGTGTGTGTTTGTGTGTGTGTGTGTGTGTGTGTGTGTTTGTGTGTGTATGTGTGCGTGATTTCCATTCCTTGATGGAAATTGATTTCCAAATATGGGCGTGGCCCTAACGCCTTAGGAAAACAAAAGAAAAGTTTAAACTAATCTGTGCAGATTTCTTCTGTCTTTTAACTTCTTTTAACCCTTTTAACGATTTGCGTTCTATTTAATATAGATCCGTTTGGATTGCTCGTTGGCTTGCTTCACTTCCCTAAACCTTCTTTTCCTGCCCTGGACATTGTCCACAATAACTGAAGCTCCTCCCCCAAGCACTGATTGGTCCTTTGTAGAGGCCTTCTACGGGCTCAAGGCCTAACTGATTTGCAGAGAAAACTGAATGGGAACTCAAGATCAGGACATTCTCACAAAGATTTCAGATGGCTGAATTAAGGAGTCGTTTTTAAATCGACAGAAATTACTATTATTTTGAACATCCCAAATGATGTACCGGTGATCACTGCAATGCATCTTCATTAACTAAATCAAACATTGTAATACATAAAAAGTGAAACAATGTTCTTAGGATAACCCATCTGGCGGTTCTGTTGTCCCCAAGGAAACGTGATGGATGGAAATGGAACGTATCCTCTCTGAATCACGTCCATTATTTGGTACGTTTCAATAAATTAAAACTGAATGATACTTTAGAAAAAGACTGAGGGGCATCATTATTTGAGGTAACTCATTCAGTCCTTAAATATTCTCTTTGAATTGTCCCCACGTCAAATCTCACGTTCCTTAAAGCTACAGCGTGTGAGATTAAGTCCCTCCCAGTGAGTAGGTAGGAGCCTTCCAGAATGAAGGAAAACACTCAATAACGGTTTTTGGTCCACTCAATTTGGCTTTATGGACACGACCCCTGTGGGATAATCTGGTAAACAAAGCACTTTTGATTCGTAAAGTGTATCAGTTATAGGATGTTAAAATCGTGTTACACAAATTGACCACAGATATTTCCTGGTCACTTTAGCCTATGAACAAGTTTGAATATCTAACGTACTGCAACTTTAAAGATACAATATGTCACATTGACACTGAGTGTTTAAAAGGGTACTGCAGTCTAACCCTAACCCACCATATTGGAGAGAGTTGCCTCTCCGCTCCCTCCTCCTCCCAAGACTCCCAGTTTACACGGGTTCCAGGTTGAGGACACCGGACACAAGCGCAGGATGAGCCGACTGCAACGATATATCTCTAGAAGAGAGCGCAGTAATGCTAAGTGGATTTGCTAATTTATACATTCACAATGTTCACCAGCTCATGTGGCCTCCGTCTTGAGGTCTTTCCGGGCTTTAAGCCGTCTCCATCTTTAAAATGCAACTCAAACATTTCCGAGTCCACTACAATCTCAGCTGATCAAGGCTGATTTCTTTCTTCCATGGCTGCAGCACGCTGTGTTCGTGGGCCAATTTGTCTATATCTGGAAGCGCGCGGCTCTCGAAGAGTAGTGAAACATAACCCAAGGGCCACAACAAAAATACACACACCACCCCATGAAGTTGCAAAAGATACGTATTGGCAGTAGCATTGTTGTCTGAGAAGCAAGTATCTTCCCAGGTCATAACATAATTAAATACAGTGCATTAATTACATAGAGCTACTTTAAATTAGGTGAAATATTGTGTGTCAAGAATAACTAGAACCCTGACATTCTTTTAGAATAATTTCACATTATAAGACACATTCTAATACGCAATTATTAGTAGAAGTCATCTCATAGTCATAGTAATATCAGCGGCTGTAGTAATATGAGTTGATTTAGTAGTTGGTTTGCAAACATGACACACACACACACACTTACACACACTCACATTCAGGAACACACACCCATACACAACAACACACACACAGGCACAGACCCACATACACAGGCACACACACACACACACATACACACACACGCACACACACAAACACAAACACACACAACCACAAACAGTAACACACACACATAGCGAGAAACACACACACACACACACACACACACACACACACACACACACACACACACACACACACACACACACACACACACACACACACACACACACACACCTAATTACCCGTCCCAGGGTATGTCTGGAATACATTGCTGTGTTTGGATGCAGAGCAGAATAGCAGAGAATAGTATTAGCATACTTTACTCAGCTGACATCTTTGAATTGTCAACAGCCTCCTCATCACTAACTGGCATTACACACACACACACACACACACACACACACACACACACACACACACACACACACACACACACACACACACACACACACACACACACACACACACACACAGCCATATACAGTCAAACCTATGCATGCTAGCCATAAGTGTAGTAAGTCGATATACAGTATGTGTCTGTGCTTTCTCTCACACATACTCGTTAGTGTTTATTTAAGCCTCCATCTTCTGGAAACTCTCATCCTCAACTCTCTCTGTGGAATTTTGACCATCTACATATGTTTAACGATCTTTCTTTTGTAAAACTATTTAAGTAAGCATCCTTCCATTAATACCACTAACTGTAAACTGTAAACTGCTTACAAAAAGTTAAATAATAAAAGAGATTGACTAACATAAATAATGTTGCTGAACAGGATTTAACATTTATAAAGGGATATGTATTTAAAATTCAAAATCATTGCTGAAATTTGAATGCTATGAAAGGCAATATGTAGATATTATAAAATATTTAAATAAAACATTATATATTTTTTAAATAATACAAATAAAGCTTACACTAACAGCTTGAAACTTTCCTTAAACAACTTAAACATTTTATCAACATTTTGATTTGATCCAAATATTCAAACATATATTCTCTTAGGCTTCTATTGAGATATATAAGCTCCTGTAATTGGCTTTATGTGTATAGTTATCATGTACTTGAGGAATTAAATATTCCATCCTTTTCATGTCTCTTCCAAATCAATACGTATGCCTTTTGTGTTCAATGTGTCTCATTCTGAATAAGGAAAATATTTCAGAAGTAAAAACAACATATATTTAACATACTGCGCATGCGCATTGTTCCATTTATAAGTCAATTTATAAGAATGAATGATCAAATGACACACAATTCCTTCAAACAAACAAAAAGCCAACAAGAAATGAATAAAACATTCTTGTCAGTTCTGCAAAACAGTTTAGCTATCATGCTTCACCTCAGTTTCATTGCCACTGCTGAGGAAGACTTATCATACAGGGCCAATCCCTGAGCCACCATTGCTGTGCCGGGGTAAGAAAGCATCTGGCCTACAGCATTAATGCCATTCCACCGAGCAGGGGAAGAGATTCAGTTGTCCAAATGAAGAATACTTACCTAATATGACAGGCATATTACTAGTAACGATCGCTCTGACAAATGATTCAGCAGGCGATTCAATTTAACGTCTGCATTAGTTATATAATTCAATTTAGCACGTGCACGCATTTGCTCCACACATTGTGTGTGTGTGTGTGTGAGTGTGCACACACACACACACACACACACACACACACACACACACACACACACACACACACACACACACACACACACACACACACACACACACACAGACACACACACACACACACACACACACACACACACACACACACAAATAATCACCCACACATTCAAGCATGCACACACACAAAGCCACAAAGGTATACGCACGTGTCCACGTAGACTCACACCTGTGCGAGCACACACACACACACACCCAAACATACACACATTCACAGGTCTGCTGTACATGTAAGAGTGCAGAGTGGCTTACAGATAATTATAACAGATGTCTGGAGTCTAAAGATGTTATTGCTATCGAGGAAATAATCTCTTCTCATCCAGTTTATCACCAGCAGTATCATCCCACAGGAAGCAGGAATATTCACACCTTCTATCATTTGTGTCTTTTTGATGAACCCCAACGCAGCAATGCTGATGCTTGTCCCATGTTTCAGCCTTCAGTCCTTTGTCACTTTTTTGTGCTGTTTTACAAATGTCATCTCCTCTCACTTAGGTTTCAACGCTTTGTGTCATGTGGGTCAATTCTGTCTAAAATAAATACTCACCTCCTTCCTAGATTGAACCTAAAATGATGCATGCATTTCTATTCCATATGATGGTGTTTGTATTTAGATTTAAGTCAAGTTCATGCCATTTGAGTTGCCCCAAAAATGCTCAAGAACTCAATCTTCGAAGATGAATCATATTTGGTCTGCCACCTTTTACCACTTGAATCTTATTTCCCTCTCAGTCCCCAGCTTTGAGTCAACCGGCGAGACCAGGTGTGAATTGGTCCGTCTCTCCACCTGTCAAGCCGTTTCGTCTGAACTCTAGATGGCTATTCTTAGCCTGGCCGTCTGCCAGCCCGGTCCCTGCTGACGCCTCTCCCCCAGACACGGCCCCCCCGGGCCCACGGGTAACGAGGAGAGGCATCGTCACGTGGAGAAAGGTAGAACAATGTAGATGAGCCACGTCGCTGTGCGTTGAAGTGGAGCACAAGCGAGCACGGATCCACACGTCATCAACATCCCCACAGCCGCAGCAGCCCACGCCCATGTGCTGCTTATTATTCCTCCTATTATGATCATTATTATTATTATTATGTTACTGTATCGATCACCCATACCACCGGGAGCGTTATGCCACACAGTTCAGCCGGCTGTGAGCTCTCGTCTGCATTTGGAACAGGAGGATAGCCTTCGGCAGCACAGGAAGATAAATGTAAGGCTGTAGAAGAATGCAGAAGAGATGGTTGGGGGAAAACAGAAAAAAAAAAGCTAAAAGCCTTTAAAAAGCTTTAAGATATCAAATTCGAAAGATCAAGTCAACAATTTATGAAAGAGAAAAAGTTTGGATTGCAAATCTTTGGAATCTAAATCGTTTGTGTCTGTATGTGTGTGTGTGTGTGTGTGTGTGTGTGTGTGTGTGCTTGTGTGTGTGTGTGTGTGTGTGTGTGGGTACATGTACCTGTGTGTGTATGTGTGTGTGTGTGTGTGTGTGTGTGTGTACATGACAAGGAGAGGGCAAGCCAAAAAAAACGATACAAAGGCGGACAGTAGCACCAATGTTTGAATTATATAATAAAGAGAAAAGATGAAGGAGAGTCTAAAGGCAGATTAAAGTGTGCTGAGACACACGCTCGATGGAGGAAGGAGGGAGGAATGCAGAAGAGGGTGAGTGTGCACAGATTAATGTCGTAGCAGCAGCATATTCCCACGGGAGCCAAGTTGTCTCAATAGATAACATACTGTACATTCTGGAGGCACGAGAAACAAGTCAACACACATCCGCAAACACACACGGATTGCGTGTGTGGGGGGCATGCAAAGCTGATAGTCTGACCAAATGCGGCCACATTTCCTATTAGCATGAGACATTTTAGATATTTTCAATGGTGTCAAAATGAAGCCTTAATTTGACTTTGAATGGGGAACTGGTCGTTTAGGTTGTTTCGAAATTTAAAATAATTTGATACTTAATTTTTCAGAGCTTTATTTCAGAACAGAACCTCTGAATTTTTCAATGTATCTTGCAAATGTGTGGAAGAAGCGAAAGAGATTTTTTAATACGGATCTAAAACTGTCTTTGTAATTATCCCTTTCTTCATGCGTTGAGATTTATTAAGAAATTGGGTGTTTTGTGAAATTACTTTTATCGTATTTCTTTGTCTTGCGAGGTGGGGTTCTGAGCGTTGAATGTGGGCATGTAAAGATAAATCTATGCCTAGGAAAAACACACACACACACACACCTACACACAAACACACACACACACACACACACGCACACACACACACGCATGCACGCCGAATACATATACAAGTGGATTTACTATCCACTAGCCTTACAAATCAGATTCAAGATTCATATCTTAATCAAATTTGAGATTAATATCTGAAGTCTGCCAGCAGATTAGCTGGAATATGGTTAAACAGGGCATTTCCCTCACTTTTGCTGCAATTAGTTTCAACCAATCGTGTGGCCGGAGGCGGGGATCTGTGAGCGCGTAATTGGCAATTAACAGCGAACACAAACTCTGCCAGAAGTATTCAATTGGAAAAAAGTGTTGCAAAGGTTTCAAATCAACACCGTCGATTTGGCCACTGTAGAAACACACCTTTTGAATGCCTCATCCACTTGTGTGAGTCTGTTATTTTCGTTTTCATATCTCTGTAACGAAACAGGAAACAAGGTTGTTTCTGCTTCCTGGCCGAGGCGCTTGGCGGTCTCCTCCCAGAAGTTCTGCGCTAACATAGTTGGACTGCACGGTTCCAGATTAGCAGCTCATCAATTCCACTCTGTTGAGTATTGTTTGTGAAAATTGTCATTATTCAGCCTGTTTGAGTTCACCTTGCCTTCTCCCTTACCCTCTGAACACCCCCCCATCCCCACCTCCCACCCCTGTTTGCCAGAGACAAACAAAGAAATAATGGATGATGCCCACTTTTTAAATACAGCCCTCTTTTTGTAACAACAGGCAAAAACTGTTAAAAATGCCCATTGTTGTTTCTCTGAGAATGCTTGCAATGGAATAATGGAGAGTTGGTGAGGACTCTTAAAAAGCCGAGGCAGAGGGGCAGCAGAGGAGGGAGACAGGAAGTGAAAGAAGCAATCTAGGACAGAAGAGGGAATTGTTTGTTTTTCTTCAGTCAATAGACAATAAACAGGGCAGAGAGAAGCAGAGTGGAAAAATGGAAGGTAAGCAGTTTCCTGTGCATTGAAGTGATACTTCTACTTCATACAATTAGGTGAGTAGCAGAGCAGCGCGGCGCTGGATTGGTGGAAATCCTGAATTTGTGTTCCTAGTTGTCAATGCTAGACAGACCTGTCTAACACACACATACACACACACACACACACACACACACACACACACACACACACACACACACACACACACACACACACACACACACACACACACACACACACACACACACACACACACACAGCCACATGCACACAGATATTAACACGCACAAAGAATAATATACATCACCCCAATATTCACATGTAGTTTACGCAGAGACACACAAACAGAAAGGCACACATTTCTCTGACAAAACATCGGCTCCATCTTGATTTGGTGGATTGTTGACACTGAATACACTCAATATGTGTATTTATATATTTAATGAATAATTATTGTTATGAATGTTAAAAAGGTCAGAACACATTTTACCTGAGCTATGTATGATTATACTAAATAAATGAAAATCATTACGTATTCAAATAATTTAGCGTTTTACAAGAGGATGCAAGAGTCTGGGGTCTGATTCACTAACATTTCCTTAAGAAAGAACTTAAGAAGATTCATAAAAAAATATATAAGAAGTTCCTAAGAATCTTCTTGAACGCTATTCACCATTTTTTTCTGAAGAAATTTCGATTGTCTTATGAACTTCTTTGTTTTCTGACTAAAAAATTGGAAATGGTTCTAATATGGAAAAAACATGACTGTACAACTTTGTTAATGTGAGGGATGAAAGTGAAGTCTGAATCTAAAATGACACCTACATTTCTGGCAGTGGGCTTGATATTGCTGGATAATGGACCAAAGCTGATATAGATGGTGGAAGGCGGGTTGAACAGTATTATTTCAGATTTGGGGTGGTTAAGTTGGAGGAAGTTATGGGCCATCCAGCGGTTGACGTCTTTAAGGCAGTCAAAATAGCAGCGAGACTTCACTGATCATTGGGTCTCAGCGGGAGGTATATCTGTGTGTCGTCAGCATAGCAGTGAAAAGAAACATTGTGCCGCAGGATAATTTGGCCGAGTGGAAGCATATATATTGAAAATAAAATAGGACCTAAAATGGAACCCTGCGGTAAACCATAGGTCATTTGGGTTGTGGATGAAGAGTGGTTGCCGATGGTGATTGCACAGGTTCTGCTAAAAAGATAAGAAGGTAACCAACCAAGTGCAGTGTCCCTGATACCAACAAAGGATTTAAGACAATTAATTAAAATTGAGTGATCTATAGTGTCGAAAGCGGCACTCTCTCCTCTGTCAGTAGTTAAAAGCAGGTCATTGGTAACCTTGAGGAGGGCAGTTTCAGTGCTGTGCAATGTTCTAAAACTGGACAGATATTTTTTAAATAAGTTATTTTGTGCCACAAAAAGTTAAAAGTTGGGATGAAAGAACTTTTTCTAAAACTATCGATAAAAATGAAAGTTTAGAAATAGGTCTAAAATTATAAATATCAGAGGGGTCTAGGTTGGGTTTCTTTTAAAGAGGTTGGACCGCAGCATGCTTAAAAGCAGATGGAAAAACACCATGGATTAAAGAACTATTAAAAATAGATAAAAGGCTGGGTCTAACTGTGTTTAAAACCTCTTTAAGAAACTTTGTGTGAATAAAATCAAGGCTGCACGTGGTTAGTTTCATGTCTGTTAAGATTTTGGATGAAAATGACAGTGAGACAGGTTGGAAATGGGTAAAATATATACAAATGTCTCTACTGGTGGACAAAATTCTATCTGGAGGGTTGATCTGATGCCTAATTAAATACATTTTCTCTTTAAAAAACTGTAAAGACTCCTCACATTTCTCTTGTGTAGCATCATTAAAATAAGAGGGAGAAGAGGAGGTGACTGAATCTAAAACCTTAAAAAAACTCTGGGGTTTAATACTTTTATTTAAATCTGGTTTGAAAAATATGATTTTTTTGCTTCTTTCACTGCTGATTGAAATTTTTTCATTGAGTCTTTCCAAATGTAATAAAATACTTGGAGGCCGGTCTTTTTCCATTGACGTTCATAAAATCTACACTCTCTCTTTATCTTGTGAGTTAGATTGTTGAACCAGGGCTGTGAATTGTGCTTGAATATTTTTAATTTGAAAGGTGCAACTTTGTCAAGGACGGATTGACAAATTTGGTTAAATTTGGAGACCAGATCCTCTGTGTTAAATTTTTGTCAAAAGCAGTAAAAAAAAGCAGTGTTAAACAGTTCCAAAACTCAGCATTAAATAGCTGTTTCCTGATCTGCGTTTAAAACAATAAAGTTGCTTTGTGATCCGACACAGAGATATCCATACATTTGAAATTATTTGGGCTGAGACCACTGAATAAAACCAAATCTAATGTATGACCATTAGAGTGATGGGTTCATTCACGGCTTGGGGGAGATTAAAATAATCTAAAACATCTAAAAAATCTATGATAAAACCCTGAGCGGGGCACTCTGAAAACTGGATAAAAACACTGTTCAGTTTTGGGGGTGTGTAAGGATTAATCCTGGACTTTTTGAGTGTATCATAAAACCAAGATTTTCAAATGAGCTAAAAGCATTATATACAACAGGAGTATATGTAGTATAGTATATGATTTCTGAAGATGACAGCAACCGCCCCCCCCCACCCCGTCCAGATAGACAGGGCTGATTTAGATACCTGTAGTCAGGGGGGGTTGCTTCTATGAGAGAGCTGTAATCGCCTTGAGTGTGCCAGGTTTCAGTGATAAGAAAAAGTCCAACATGTTAAAATGAATGAAATCATGACATAAAAATGACTTATTGCTCAAGGAACGCACATTTAAAAGACAGAAGTTCACTGGAGAAGGGGGCAGTTGCTGGCAGATGACTGGAGATTTTTCAGAGGGATTTGAATTAGAATTGCAGGGTTAACATTTTCTGCAAAGGTCTGTATAGAGTTATTTCTGTGTGTCATTATGACAGGAATTGGAAGATACATGCTTGTATTGTTTTTGTGAGGGATGGTTGGTGGTTGTCATGATCTGTAAGAGAGAAGGGTCAGTTCGATATTTGTTGATAAAAGACGTGAGCCTACCTGGGATGGTTGTAGTCCATATATTTTAAAAGCCAGGGGTCTATTTAAAAATGTGCTAAAAATGTCCGCAAAGGGAATGGCCTGGTTGCGGCAGTATTGTTTCAGCCAGATATGCAGCTGGCGTATGCGGCTAAACACAATGTCACCAAAACGGGGAGAGGGGATGGGTCCGGAAATTACCAACTGCTTCCCTGTGACCAGCAGGTTGTCCACGAGCTGCACAAAGTTTTTCTTGAGGGATTCCGACTGCTGTTCCTTGAGAGCATTTGTTCCAGCTTGGACAATCACTGTTTTGGCAGAGTCCTGATTGTGGATCACCTGGTCAGCTGTGGACGATATTTCCATTTGCTGTAACACAGTAAAACAGTAGCCTAGGCTGTTGCTGGAAATTGATTTCCTAGATGAGATGACTGCAGAGATGGAAATCTCCTTTCTCACCATCATTGAAAGGCTTTATTAGCCCTCCTCTTCAAAATCGGAGTCCTAACATTTACCCCTGTTGGCTGTACTATTGAATTGAACCTTCTGCTGTTCTGTTTGTTCTTGCAGAATTCTGAAGAAGATCTTACTCTGTCACAACTCATTTCAGCGTCCATCCTCCGGCCCACACCAGTGACGACACAAAGCATGGAGGACATGATCTTCATTTAAAGAGACCTTTTGGAGGAAGTGCGGCAACTGAGAAGAGTTCAAGATAAACTTTTACTGGTGGAGAGAGAGAGACTGCTCTTGGCCAAAGCCAAAAATTTAGCTTAAAAAAAGGAGTGGTAGTAAATAATTAATAATCAAAAAAATGGCTCATATAGATTTTCAGGTGTTGTTTATTAGGGTGCCAAGCACAAAGTGTGAAGGCAACCTATTGTAATTGTTATTTTTATTGGGTGTCAAGCAACAAAGTTGTGAGACAACCTATTTTCTTTGTATGAATTCCTATTATTATTATCCTTCAATGGGAGTCAATGGCAGCCCATAGAATGCCTTGGTAAAAAGTTGTGAAATTTGGCACACTGTTTCAGGACTCTCCCATTAGCCCATGGAGCAAATTCGAGGTCGCTAGCCCAACAGCTCTAGCGCCAGCAACAGGTCAAAGTTCGACATGCATTAATGTTTATAACTTTCGACCCATTCATCCAATATTCACAGACAAGATATCATTGGCTTCCTTGGGCCAAGCTGAGTTCAACGCACCCTATCTCGTCATTTTGCGCCATGATGGATTTTCCGCCATCTTGTTTTATGTCAAAAACCTTCAAAATGCTACCCCTATCACAGAATTTGTCCAATCATCTCGAATCTTGGCACACATGATCTTCAGGCCATGCTTGTTATGAAAATATGAAAGTTGTTTCAAATTTAAAACCGTTTGGCTATTACAGCCAAACAAATTTTGCGGCGAAGCAGCCAAACAGGAAATAAGCCAATCTCTCAGCAGCCCTTTGACATATCATAACCAAACTTGGTACATAGACCCATGACCTCATCATGGAGACATTGAATGAATTTGCTGACCTTTGACCTCTAGGGGGCGCTGTTTTTAATGTCGATGTGTTTTGACTCATCTCCTTTCACATGAGTATATTTGATACAAATTGTCAATGTCTGGTGATACTATCAGACCTTCCCGTATAGCTAGTAAATTATTTGTTACGGAAACATCCGCGACAGTCAATCAAATTCGACCGTGAAGCCGCCAAACAGGAAATACACCGATATCTCAGCAGCCCTTTGACATATTATAACCATACTTGGTAAATAGACATATAATTAACAAAGACATGTTTTAATTCCTCTCTCTTCACGTGAGTATATTTCACACTTATTTTCAATGTCTGGTGATACTGTCGGACCGCCCAATATAGCTAATGAAATGTTTCCCATGGCAACCTCCGAGATTGCCCGCCATGTTCAAAGTTGTCACAATCAATATTACATATCCACAGGCCACAGATTATGTCCAATCATCATGAATCTTGCCATATATGATCTTCAGACCAAGCTGAACAAATGTGCCAAAGATCTTTTTGTAATTCAAACCGTTTGGCCTTGACTGCCAATCAAACTTGAAGGCAAAGCCGCCAAACAGCAAGTAAGCCTGTTGTCAGCATTTCTTTAACATATCATAGCCAAACTTGGTACATAGACTCATGACATCATTCTGGGGGCATCCAAACAATTTGGTGAACTTCGATCTCAGGGGGACGTCAAACAGGAAGTGAGGTAATTTCTCTGCAAGGCCTTCATGCATCCAAACCAAACGTGGCTCATAGTCTTATGAGCGGATGCTTGTTTACATTGTGTCTCTGTTAGGGATATTGTTCCGAATACCCCAAGGTATTTGCGTGACTTGTTCTGTCGGGCAGATGATAATGCGCCCTTACCACTAGGTAGGGTCTTTTTTTTCATTTGGTAAACATTGACACGTACTCGCATAATGCTCTAGTTCATTCAACCAGCCATCGTTATTACAGATTACCGAGAAGGTCGTCATGTAGCCAACCAACCGATTACGTCCGTCCGCCAGAATTAGTTTACCGATTACCGAGACGGTCGTCATGTAGCCACCCAGCCGATTACATCCGTCCGGCAGAATTAGCTTATCGAGTCCCATTATGCTTGACACCCACATTTCTGCATGCAGCTATATTTTTTATTTTATTTTTTCTGCCACGTTTGACTTACGCAGCCTAAACCGCTCACACTTTTTTATGAAACTTACTTCAGCTGCAGCGGCTGACTCAAGATTAAAGGTCCCATGACATGCTATTTTATGTATTCTTTAATATAGGTATTAGTGGGCAACTAACACAGTATTGAAAGACGTTCCCGAAATTCAGCCGTGGTGCAGAGTTACAGCCACTCCGAGCCAGTCGCACATTGAGCTTCCCCCAAATGCGCTGTTTTGGTGTCTGTAGCTATGATGCAAATGAGGAGGAGCGAGGCGGGTCAAGGAGGAGGGTGGGGGTGTGGCCCTGAGCAGCTTGCAGCCACGGTACCATGTGCTCTGTTTACAGTGGATGTATTGCAATGGCGAGGCGCACACAGCCTTTAGCCGTGAATTTTTTTGTACCCTTTACATTGGAATGCATGAATCTGGTGCATTTTGAGAGGAGAATATGCACTTAAATCCTATTCAAACAGTACTGTGTATTACTGTAGATGGGATTATTGGTGTTGTAACTTTGCCTTTTATGTCTTCATTTACAGATTTTTATATTTTGTATAGTAATATTTAAACAAAAAATGCCACAACGCAAATATAATTTGCACAATTTATTTACAGATTTTTGCCTAATGCTTAAACACTAAACATGGTTGCTATGCCCAAAGCATAACTGTTTTTTTACATAAGACACTTTGTTCAAAAATGTCCTTAGGTTTTTTCCCTGCATTTATACTAACGACCACATGCTTCCAGGCGATTAGCATAAATCCCTAACTAAAATACGCGATGAAAACGGATTTTATATGGCAATAAAGAACAACATCGGATCTAACAGTATGGATTAATTTTTCAAAGTTCCCGAAAATATCTAGGCTATAAATTCCTGACTGGATATAAGCTCCTGTAAAGGCTATGAGTGATCCCAAAAAGAGCGACAACACGCACACACACACATAGGCCTAAACACACACACAATACTAGAGGAAAAACGGCACGGAGGTTGCGGTTTATAGATACAATAAAATGATTGGGCTCAGAGGGTTTTTAACACTGGTGGTCATGTAGCGACACATTTTAGCAACTTACTTTCTCTCTCTCTCTCTCTCTCTCTGTCTGTCTCTCTGTCTGTCTCTCTCTTTCCTTCTTTCTTCGATCTTCCGCTTCACTCGCTACTGCTAGAATCAATGTAACTTTGCAACCGTGTAGGGTAGCCTACTGCCAACAACTGCCACACTCGCTGTGTATTTTTCTTCTTTGATGTTGGTTACGTGACGATGTCCCGCGTGCTGCGCAATTGACGTTACGCGCTTTACATTTTCTAAAAGGAGCTACGTAAAAAAAAAAAAAGAATTAGGAGAAGGATTTTTATTGCAGCGGCGGAGAAAATTCAGCAGCGGCGGCGCGCCGCTGCTGTGTGAACGTGTGGGAAACACTGTAGATATCTATATCATATAATATATATTATCACGGCCAAAAGCTGTGTGAGCCGATATTATGAATCTCAAACGACAGCGTTGGGTTCTCCGACGTTCCTGGTTCTTCCACGTCCACATCAATGTGAAGTAGACTGAACCGCGACAAGGAGGAGAAAGGGATTGTTGCCGGGCAGCGCTTAGGCACCTCCGCCTCTGGCGGTGGTCCCTCAGCGGGGCTCAAGCGGGAGACATTCGCCGCCAACAATCCCTTTCTCCTCCATGTCGTGGTTCATGTTCTTGAGGGAGTCAAAGCCAAAGTTCCTTCCCCCCAATTCATTCTCAACCTTGGCTGAGATAACCCCCTCTACGAGTCTCGTTGTAGAAATACCAGAGACGAGAGTCCGACGTGTTATGCGGCATAACACCAAAAGCAGAACAGTTATCCAAATAACAAGGAAGTGTACAACACTTGCGTTACAGTCCTGGAGCTCTATATCTAAATAACATCATATAATACATAGATATCTATATCATATAATACATATTATCACGGCCAAAAGCTGTGTGCGCCTCCAGACGATATTATGAATCACAAACGACTTTGTCGGGTTCTGCAACGTCTCTGGTTCTTCCACTTTCACATCAATCTGAACCGCTCGCTGCCTGCTGCCGGCTGCCCGCTGCCGGGCAATGGTGTCTCGCGGCAACCGGGGGCATGTCGCAGTTCATGTACTTCAGCGAGTGAAAGCCAAAGTTCCTTTCCCCCAATTCCTTCTCAATCATGGCTCAGATAACCCCCACTGTCTCGTTGTGGAAATACAAGAGACGTCAAAGAACCGACATGAAACACTTGCGTTATAGTGTGTGTATTCACACACCTACACACATGTGGCGCTTGCACGGTCGTGTCTCATTGGCGGGCCAACGTCTCTGGGTGGGCCTGGCAGAGTAAGGGGAGGAGCTTAGATGCTTTATGACGACATAAATAAAGACATTCCAAATCAGCGCGCTTGAGCCTCCGTTTTTTCAAAGGCGAGCAGAACAGCTAGTGCTCGTTTTACACCAAACGCAAGTTTTAGCCACTGGGGGACCATAGGCAGGCTAGGGGAACTCATATTTATGTTAGAAAACCTCATAAAGTGAGATTTTCATGTCATGGGACCTTTAACAGACAGAAAATATTACACTGATTGGCCCAAAGGTTGCGCTATAGCAACAGTCCAAAAATGCAAACTTTGAACAAAAATATCTCATAACCGCTTTGACGTTGAGTCACAAAACTTTGTCTACACATGCATATCCTCATGTTGAACAAATATGCTTCAAGAACCTATGACTTTATTCGGATAGATTCACGACTCTCTTGAATTTTGTTAAAAACACTCAATTCCCTAAAAATCCTAGGTTTTTAGACGTAGACAAAAATCCTATTGCACTTATGATCTATGGACCAATGTCTTCAATCTGACATGCAGCGAAGTCTGTCCAATAAAGCACCCAGGAGCCATTGACTTCTAAAAAGGGTGTGGTTTAAAACGCATAGGCTGGGTTGCACCAACATGGATTAACTCTTAAACTGGATTAATTCAAGGTTTAATTGTTAACTGTGTTGCACCAAACTTTAAACCTGGTTTAAACATAGTTTAATATTAATCCTGGTTATATTTAACCCTTTGGTAATCTCAGTTTAAACTCCATTTAAACTGAGATTAAATTTAAATCCGTTGCACCAGCAATTTCAAACCTAGTTTAATCCTGGTTTAACAGTTATATTTAAACTACCTCTGGAGGAGGTTTATGTTAGGTTTATCGCTGTTTTCTTGACAACATGGCTGCATATCTTCGCTGGATGGCGTTAGAGGAAAGAGTTCCTCGCAGGAAAAGTAGAGATAGGTTAAATCCAATGGAATTTTACGAAAATAGCGACTTTTCACAGCGGTATAGATTCACCAAAGAATCTGTCATATGCCTCAATGGGAAGGTTGGACCAGCTATCAAGCATCAAAGTCAGAGGACTTTCAGTTTCTGTCGCTGTATTCCTCTCTGCTGCGCCGTCATCGTCGTATGGGTTAAGGCCGATTTATGCTCAGTTACGTAAGCGTAAGCGCAAGCGCAAGAGGCCCTTGCGCGCCCTTGCGCACCCCTTGCGCGACTTCTCACGTCTTGCGTGCGTCGGGCGATTTTTCTAGACTTGCGTAATTTTTTACGTAAGCTTTTACGCGAGCCGCGCAGCCTGCAAGGCTGTGATTGGTCTGCTCGTCTGGTTACTACTTCCTGTCTGGAGTATCACATTTCCTGTTTTCATACCGCCACCTACCACACGATCTGGCACATAATTATGCGAACCCTTTATGCGAACACTTCCACAGGGGCAAAGTGCTATTTTGATGCGCGACATCAAACAGCTGATGCGGGATTGTGAGCCATTTTAATGATCTTGTCACCCGATATTCGTTCTATTAGGCCTACTGGCCTTATTTGTTTTAGTTTTAGCCTATTTTAATTAATTACGTAATGTTTTGTGTTCACGTTCTATGTGAAACATAAGTGTTCATGTTCTGTGTGAAACATAAGTTCAGTAGCCTCTTTGAGTGAATGAAATTTGAAAGCGTGAGTGTGTAGTGAATGAAAAATGTGTGCGTGTATGGTGGGACTATTTTCTGTATTTGATAAATAAACCCCTTTTCTCTAATAATGCTGCCTACCATATAATTTATGTGGACATTATGCGCTATAGCTTAAAGCCTTTGGCTATAGGACTACACTTAAATAATTCATTCATCTGTCAAGGCAGTAGCTGTTGTATAAACATTTTATATGGATATGAATTAATGAGTTTGACGTAAACCAAATTAGGTAACTTGTGTAACATGATAACTAATGAATCAAAAGTCATGCTTCCAAGTGACCAATGTATATATATTTATTGGTCAGTGCGCATACCCAATCGTAGCACATTGTACTGGTGGGGAAGCACGCCAGCATCTGACAAATAATAATCTGCCAGCTGCTCCCTGACAAGGGCCGGTTTTGGTGAGAGTCGGGAAGATATCGGATGACTCGCGAGAGGAGATCATCAAACTTTGGCACATAAACAAACCAACGACTCCCACAGACAAAGACGTCATTCTCGAGGTTGTCTTCAACGAAAAACACGCGCAACCTAAAAGGGAGCATGAATTGCTTTGAGTAAATTTTGCGCAACAACGTAACACCAACGCTGAAGCATGCAGCCGCCTTTAGGGAGGGGGGAAATCTGCTGCAGGATCATATTAATGATTTTTTTCGATAGAGGGTCCGTAATCATTGGTGGTGGTCCTCCGCCAGTTTTAAACATCCCCCTCATCTCTCCCGCGCATCCTTTTTTGCCTTTGCCTTTAAGTTCTTCCAGCAGGCTTTCAGTTGTGACTTGTCCCTCACCTCCTTATTGCCAGTTGAGCCATTGAAGCGCTCCGCTAACATGACCCAGGTCTCCTCATTTGTTTCCAGCGTAACGCTGTCAGTCCTTTTATCCTCAATTATAATCCCAAAGTTCTCCATCAATTCCGACAGCAACATCTTTTCAAATGTTGAAAAGTTCGATCCTCTTTGACGTGCCATCTCTTAATAAATGTAACAAGTGTTCACTGTCAGTGTCAAGTGTCAGTGTCAACTGTAACAGTTAAGGTAAATTAACGGTTAACTTTATTCAAAAAGTGAACCGTTGTTTTTTTTCACGATGTAGGCTAGAAAAAAGAAAAACCAGGATATAAAATTGTGGATTATATTGTGCAATTTGTTCACATTTCGCCGGGATCCATCATGGCAGACTGAACACAAACTAATCCTATTTTAATCCTTGTTTAAACTAGGTTAACTAATCCAGAGTTAAAACTAAGATGTGCAACGCATCTCGGATTAATTATAAACCAGTTTAAACCTAGATTTACTAACCCTAGATTAACCCTAAACCAGGATTAATTTAATCCATGTTGGTGCAACCCAGCCATAAAGACTTAAATGCTTATAACAACATCAAAGTGGACTCCTATGAAACAAAATTTGTTTAGAATCAAAATCTGAACAAGACAGAGTCAACATATATCCAATTAGGGCGTGGCATCGAAATGGGCATGGCCTGTGAATAAAATCACCACAGTTCATAGACGGAATGTTGGATTTGAGCGGGACCAATTTAGTGGCTGTTGGGGACCAAAGTTCCAACTGCTCAACTAAAATAAAGTTGATTGACAAAACAACATGGCCACCAAAGGCTCAGAATCGTCCAAAATTAAATGAATGCTAAAAGGCAAGGTTGACTTTAACCAATCCTCATCAAACTTGGTGTGGTCAAGATGAACCCCTCCAAATTGTATCCATATCAGAAAAGATTTTATATCAGGCTATAGGGAGCGGTAAAACAATTGACTGAAAATGCAACCTCTCCAAATTGTACCCAGATCGGGCGATAAGGAGCTATATCAATTAACTGAAAATGCAGACTTTGGATGGACACATTTTCTGGACTTTTTCTCCTACAGACATGTCGTTCAGCAAATGTTCCAAGGAAACCAAGAACCTGTAACCAAATGGCAGCTGGACGTCCAAATTAGCCAAATCAATGATAGGTGACGAAAGGCGGGTTTAACTTGAGTCAATAATCACCAAACTTGGTGTATTTAAAGAAGCATAGGTCAAGGTTAACCAGGTTAAAGTTAATTGAAATACGACTATAGGGGGCCCTAAAGCGATCAATTGAAAACTTTAAAGAATCATAACACCTCAGCCTCGGTCATGCAATTTTGTTTGCACATCAACAGATCCAAGCTGAGGCTATTCCAGCGTTGTCAACCGTATGCAAACAAAAACGGTCTTAATTGTCTGCGTCAGGGTCTTAATGGTCTGCCAGGGTCTTAATGGTCGGACAGGGTCATCACTAGTTACTCACCTAACAACCATCCATCTGGCATTTCCGTTTCATTACATTTTATGCCTGTGCCCGCCAGTAACCCTTAGGGCCCTATTTTAACGGTCTGAAACGCAAGTGTGAAGCGCCAAGCGCAAGTAGCTTTGTGGGCGGTTCTATGGCGATGTTGCTATTTTACCGGCGCATGAATGACTCCTGTCTAAAAAGGGTTGGTTTGAAGTAGCCTAATTACCCGTAGGGGTGGTTTGGGCGTAACGTGCAATAAACCAATGAGAGTACAGCGTTTTCTTCCACAACTACAGAAACACTGAGCCCTCAAATAGATTTCGGCAAAGAAAACTTAAAGCACATATATATATATGCGGTAACTGTGGTTCTATTTAATGATATACACAATACATTAACAATCGTTGTTTCTTACCAGTATTGTATGCACTATCATTGTCGACTGTATTATGCATTACGTGCTTAGTTTGCGTGTGTTTAAACAGATGGACGCACACACGCGCGCCCACTTTCATTAATTATTTTACGCATTCACTCATTATTTTTAATACTCACTCACGGTAAAACAATGTTTTCTCACGATCAAATACTCATCAATCCAAAAAGTTATGGGCTTGTACATGATGTCTGTGTCAAGAAAATATGTGTTTGCTGAACAGTGTTTGCAGAACTTATTACCGCTGTATCAGCTGTTCTTTCCGAAATAATTTACCAAGAATGTATGGCTAGGTGAATGAGCAGTGCTGGGAGTAACGCGTTACAAAAGTAATGTGATTACTGTAATGTATTACTTTTTGCTGTAACGCTGTAATGTAAGGCATTACAAAAGTAATATTTTACTCGGTACAAATCTCAGTAACGCGCAATGTTTACTTCATCTTACTGCTAGAGGAGAAGATGACAGCAGCAGCAGAGTCGGACTCTACATTTGTGAGATGGGCATGCTACAATTGAATCCAAAGCTGCGCTACTGGCTTCCGTCTCACTGCCCAAGTTTAAGCTATTTAAGATGAGTGGTTGACGGGGGGGGGGGGACCTATGGCTATGGCCGTAGCCATTATGTAGGTCTAGCTATGTCATTCATTATGCTATGAATTCTCTGTGAATGTAAGAAAATGAAGGGATAGAAACGTAAAAAGGGTTGTGTATCCTGTCATGACTTGTTTTTACAATCTCTCTATTGATTTCAATACCTAAAGATACAGTATTTCTATTATAAAATGTATTGCACCATGATCCATAACTGCGACCATTATATTGTACATTGGTTAGCCTTAAGCCTAGCTCAGTCATTATGCCAACCACATCACCTCCTGCTGTGTAATGAGCTGCATTGAACACAAGAAGATCTATTCATCATCTCATCTCATCTTCATCCGCTTATCCGGGGTCGGGTCGCGGGGGGAGCAGCTCACGCAGGGGGCCCCTGACTTCCCTTTCCCGGGCCACATTGACCAGCTCTGACAAGGGATCCCGAAGCGTTCCCAGGCCAGTGTTGAGAGATAATCTCTCCGGCTAGTCCTGGGTCTGCCCCGAGGTCCCCTCCCCACTGGACGTGCCTGAAACACCTCTCAAGGGAGGCGCCCAGTGGGCATCGTTACCAGATGCCCCAACCACCTCAGCTGACTCCTTTCTAAGTAAAGGAGCAGCGGCTCTAATCCGAGTTCCTCACGGATGGCTGAGCTTCTCACCCTATCCCTAAGGGAGACGCCAGCCACCCTTCTGAGAAAACTCATCTCGGCCGCTTGTACCTGCGATCTCGTCCTTTCGGTCATCACCCAACTCTCATGACCATAGGTGAGGATAGGAACGAAGATCAACCGGCAGATCTTTTCGGAACAACGGTGCGGTAAAGCGAACGCAATACCGCCCCCGCTGCTCCGATTCTCCGGCCAATCTCACGCTCCACCGTACCCTCACTCGCGAACAAGACCCCGAGGTACTTGAACTCCTTCACTTGGGCTAAGGACTCATTTCCTACCCGGAGTAAGCAATCCACCGGTTTCCTGCTAAGAGTCATGGCCTCAGATTTAGCGGTGCTGAGCCTCATCCCAGCTGCTTCACACTCGGCCGCCAGCCGATCCAGTGAGTGCTGAAGGTCACCGGCCGATGATCCAATGAGGACCACATCATCTGCAAAAAGCAGTGACGAGAACCTCAGACCACCGAACTGCAACCCCTCCCCACCACGACTACGCCTCGATATCCTGTCCATGTATATCACAAACAGGATTGGTGACAATGCGCAGACCAACACCCACTGAGAACGAAACTGACTGGCTGCCGAGGACGCAAACACAGCTCTCGCATTGGGAGTAAAGAGATTGGATGGCTCTGAGGAGAGACGCCCTTACGCCATACTCCCCAGCACCTCCCACAGTTTCTCCCGGGGGACAACTCCAACACCGCAGCGCTAGGCCGGGGATTTATGAGTATCCCCAAACCCGCCCGGCGCCTCACGCCCTCGGCAACTCCGGAGAAGAATAGAGTCCAACCCCGATCCAGGAGTACGGTACCAGAGCTGAGACTGTGCGTGGAGGTAAGCCCCACCAGATCTAACTGATAGCACTCCACCTCACTCACAAGCTCCGGTTCCTTTCCTCACAGCGAGGTGACGTTCCAAGTCCCCAGAGCCAGATTCTGCCGCCCGGGTCTGGTCCGTCGAGACCCCTGACCTTCGCTGCCACCCATGTGGCTGCGCACCCGACCCCAACGGGTCCTCCCACAGGTGGTGGGCCCATGGGATGAAGAGAGGGGGGTGCCACGTAGTTTCTTCGGGCTGTGCCCGACCGGGCTCCGTGGCAAACCCGGCCACCAGGCGCTCGCCTTCGAGCCCTCCGTCTGGGCCTGGCAAGAAGAAGATCTATTGAGAACACCAAATCCATATTTCCTGTTATTTTGGTGAAAGTAATGCAAAAGTAATGTAAAAGTAGTGTAATGCCTTACAATTCAAAGACAGTAATACTGTAATGTAACTAATTACTTTGAAATTACAGTAACAAGTAATAAATAATGCATTACACTTTTGAAGTAACTTGCCCAACATTGTAGATGAGAGAAGCTAAAGTGTATGCGCGAGGTGCACAAGCAACATTATGCCTGCGCCCTTAAAATAGCATCTGAACAACGCGCCACTGACTTTAAACCAGGTATTTCCTGGTTTGTGGCGGAATTGTTTTCTGAAACTGCAAAATAGCACCATGGAACGTTTACGCCAGAACACGCCTCCCCCTTTCGCCGAACCGCCCCTTGGGGCGCCAGATCATTCCCTAATTTACAGGCGCGTGGCGGTGGAGGGAAGGGAACGCTCTACGCAAGTTGCAAGTGTAGAAAGTAAATTGCGCCGGATGCAAGATAGGGCCCTTAGTGTTGCATCACAGATCACCTGAGTGTTAATGGAGTGGAAGTTCTTTCTGTTGACAAAGCCATCCTCCTCATCACTTGGTGCCTGTGAAATGAATATAAGTTAGTTAGCACATTAATCCCCACGCAACACACGCATATATATATACATATATATATATATTCAAGTCAATATTATTTATAAACAACATATAACAAAGCATAATGGATCCAAAATAACAAGAATACAAGAATAGGATTTTCTTACATTATCATACTTTGATTGCAATATGTGTCCGCGCCCAATACTTTAGGAAATCCTGCCACTTCAAAAAATATTTTTTTGGTTCTGATGCATTCTGCGTCTGTTGCTGGAAACTTGATGAACTGCCGTGCTCTTCTGCAGAGTGCATTTGCAACATCTCTGACCACTCAGCTAACGGATGATTGGCTCACACCCAGGGTGCCCCCTACCACCATTTGAAAGACCCAAAGGCAAAAAAACTCAGGGCAGCCATAATTTGTGTTACAACTAGAAGTGGTGATGATCGCCTTGTTTTTCTTTTCAGATCATCTGACAGCATGTCTGCCAAATAAATAATTGCAGGCCAAGGGAGCCTATATTGTCGAATTAACATTTGGTCAGGGAGTTTGAGCGGATACATTCTGCCTCTCAATGGCCTTTGTTGATTTTCCTCCCTAACTGCCACCCAAAGAACTTCCATCTAAAAAAACTAGTAATATGTTTTCAGTGACTTGGTCTACTGAAATAATCAACAGCCTTCTTGATATACTGAAGCGTAAATTGAAGTATAATCAAATATCCTTGATTACTATTACTTCTCAACATTCTGGTATTATCAATAGGCCTAGTAGTTACTGACACAGAGTTTAGGCCGATTTCATTTTCAATGTCAAAATAGGCTTTTTTGATGTAATACAACTAGTATCAACATTGGTTAACACATAGTCTTGGGTTAAGCAATATATTAATAAATTCATATAAATGTCATATAGATATGTTTAAGCAATACTTACCTTTTCACTGCAGCTGTTTTAAGACTGGTGAAGGGTTATCTTAATGTTGTGAAGAAATTTGAGATGAAATTCAAGAACTTTGTCTTCAAGAATCTCATTTGTTCTTAATTACTCCCTTAGGAAAAAACTTAAGAAGAAAGTTAGGAAAAAATATGAATTTCTTCATGAATATCAAATCTTCTTAAATTTTGTCTTAAAGGGACACTGTGTATAAATTACTCCCATTTAGTGGTACAATTGTATATTGCATTCAAACTAATAGTGCTCGCTTGTTCAAAAACTACGGTGGGCAATGTGTGCCAAGAAGCTGTGTCATGACATCCAATACTACCTCATCGAGTCATTCGAGTGATGATGAGGTTTGTTATTTCAAAGAAATGTCAAACTGCATTGAATCATTGGTGTAAGCTAATGATGTATGAGTAATTATCCCTCGAGCAAGATAGTGAATTATTTCAGTCATCATTCACGCTGGCCCAGAGTGAAAACGCGTTTGCATTTCCTGTACCACGTAGTGCTTTTTGTCCCTCTCGGCAGTTCATAGACCGGAAGAACATGGAAGCCTCCATGAAGCTTACCCGTCCTATGTAACTACATATTAATTATTCTTCGCTCAGGAGGATAAGTGAGATTTTTGGCAGAGATAATTTGACACCAATGAGGACTTATTTATGAGTGAATACTTTGATTTCATGTAATAAATTACTTAAAATATTACACAGTGTCCCTTTAAGAACAGTGTTACAGTTTTTCTCGATTGTAAACACCCAAAAAATGTAACTATGCACACAATTCTGAAAACTTGAAGCTCATGTATCAACTACAAGACTCCAGACTGCTAAACTCTAAGCACAATTCCACTGTTTTCACATTTTTGCTAAACTCTAAGCACAAATCTCATCATTTAGCACACTAGTTTCACCTGGATCACACTGGCCTTCAAAACGCAACAACTAATTACCAATAAGTCTAACTCACTTCTCATCTTTACAAACTCAACTGGCAAAACACTTCAATCATGTGTTGAGCTATAGTTTCAGAAAACGTGTTTAAACTATTGAGAAAAACTACAAGATAAATGTATTACTTACAAACTTTTTTTTTCTTAAGAATGCTTTGTGAATCCGGCACCAGATGAATGATCCTTGTTTTATTTCTGCAGTAATGTATAAGAATGCATGAACAATGCTACATACATCATCCCAAATATGAATATAATGATCGATTACAGTTTTTTTCGATTGCTTGAACACTATAGACACATGCTTAGACCAAAGCAACACAACTTGAAGTTTTTGTTTCTATACCTTAAACACATGTAACCATTCCTTAAACAAAAGCGCTGCTTTGCACTTTAGTTGCAATTGTGCAACACACTTGCTCCTTTCTGCAACACACTTGCTCCTGCACACTACACACTATTTCATACATAAGACACATAATTCAAAAAGGACGTCTCATTGAGCCATTGGGAAAACACATCTATTCAAAATCCTAAACACATTGGTTAATTGAGAATACTTACTTACACACCTTAAAACACTTTCTTCCAAAACTGAACACCAATCAGCCAGCTGCAAAAAGGCCTCAGTTAAGCCATTTTGAGAACTTTGCAAGCATGGATGCAGCAAGAGCCAGAGGCAGAGGTAGAGGAGGAAGAGGAGGACAGAGACATAGAGGAGGACCTGGTGGAAGAGGCCGTGCATGGAACATTATTTCCGATGACATAAGAGCAACTTTGGTGGACCATGTCATACTGTAAACCATGGCCTGACTATGAGGGAAACTGGGCAGAGAGTCCACCCTAATCTAAGCCGTTTCACAGTTTCATCCATAATAAGGACATTCCGACTGGAAAACAGGTATGTCTTCAACTCTCTACTTTCTAGTCTACTCAGACTGTATCTAGAGTATTTGCAGTACTGTACCATATCTGTATGTATTGCAGTACTGTATGTACTGTATTGCAGGGTGGCTAATGCTCCTTTTTGAACAAAAGTGGTAGTTTTGTGATTACCTACGTTGAGATGTTTCAGTACTTTCTATGGTATATAGAGTAAAGTACAGTATATACAGTAGTGTAAAAAAAGAAGCAAACCAATACAGTAACATTTCGTGATTGCTTTTTTCTAAAGACTGACTAGAAGACCTTCTGGGGGCGGACGCCAACGCCTGTTCACCCAACAGCAGGAACTTGCCATTGTGAACCTGGTCCGAGCAAACAATGCAATCCGTCTCAACAAGCTACAGCAGCAAATACTTGCAGATAGAGAAGTATTCAATAACATAGAGCGAGTGAGCATTTCCACTATCAGACGCATCTTGTTATGTAAAGCTCCAAATTACCATGAAGCAATTGTATAGGGTCCCACTTGAGAGAAACAGTGTTAGGGTCAAAGGACTTCGACGTGAATATGTACAGGTAAGTGTTACAGTCCTTTACATTTACAATACAGTATTGGTGTCATCCAGTTACTATTTTGTTTTGTTACAGCGCATCTTGGAGATGGATGGAGCTGCACAGCCTCATGAATTGATTTACATTGATGAGGCTGGATTCAACCTCAGCAAAACAAGACGACGGGGTCGTAACATAATTGGCCAAAGGGCAATTGTGCAAGTCCCGGGGTAGCGCGGGGGAAATATCTCATTGTGTGCTGCCATAAGCCTTCAAGGGCTACTGCACCATCAAACAAAACTAGGTCCCTTCAATACCTGGATGCACTTCATGATGCAGCTGTACAGGACAGACCAGAGCAGCCCAGGTTTGTTGTTGTCTGGGATAATGTTAGTTTCCATCGGGCTGCTCTGGTACGCAACTAGTTCACCACCCATCATCAATTTGAAGTCCTATACTTGCCCCCTTACACACCATTTCTAAACCCCATAGAAGAATTATTTTCGGCTTGGAGATGGGGCGTATATATCCACAAACCTCATGCTCGCATGCCTCTTCTGCAGGCAATGGAACAGGCCTGCGGAGACATCAACATAGGGTCAATCCATTGATGGATTAGGCACACAAGGCAATATTTTCCCCGATGCTTAGCGGAAGAAAATATTGCTTGTGATGTTGATGAGATCCTATGGCCAGACCCCAACAGACGGCAGAATCCATAAGCCCACCCATGCACAATTGCCATGTTTTTCTGTGTTCACAGTACAGTAGGGTTTATTTATTTTTGCTCAAACTGTATTTACTGCACTGTAATGTACAGTACTGCAATGTACAGTATTTAGTATTTCTTTTGGTTGTGGTGAAAACGTGCCCTCTGTGGAACTGAATAAAACAGTGAACATGAAAGACTGCAGTGTTTTATATAAAGTAGACCAGTGTGTTGCTGCTGATCTGAAAGTGTATGCATATGATGCAAGTGTGTTTCATTTTGACATCAGAGTGGCATTTTTACAAAGGATTGTTAGGTTTCGATAGCCGAGTTTCAATTTGACATAGATGTGAATGGTTTATTTCCCAGTGTTGTTGTCTTATTTGCTTGTGTGTTGAATTTTGACACAACGAGGCAAATTTTGCAAAACGTGTGCAAGCAATTGAAAAAAACTGTAATCAAACAAACGGGGGGCAGGTCTGGCCCCTCCTGACGCCAGGTGCAGCCAGCGGACGCTACTTCAGGGCTGTGTGGGTGGCTACTCTCTCTCTGCCTCTCTCTCTCACCTCCTTCTCTAACCTCTGTCTCTCTCTAACCTCTTTCTCTTATCTCTCTCCCTTACCCCTATCTCTAACCTCTCTCTCTCTAACCTATCTCTCTGTTATCTGTCTCTTTACCTCTATCTCTCTAACCTCTCTCTTTATCCTCTCTCTTACCTCTCTCTGTACCTCTCTATCCCTCACCTTCTCGCAGTGGTTGTCAGCAGTGCCTGTATGTATGACTGCTTTAAAGGACAGTTATCTGTGAGAGTTATTTGTGGCAGGATTCCTCCCCAACCCCAAACTGCAGCCAGAGATCGGTACGATTAGAAACCAATCAATATTATTACTATATGACTATAAATAGATATACTATACAAAGTAAACACTGCAGGGGAAGAGAGAATTGTTTCTGCACTACCTATAGGACCAGTGTTATAGGACCATACCAGTGTTATAGGACCATACCAGTGTTATAGGACTATACCAGTGTTATAGGACCAGTGACCAGTGACCACCTTCTCCATCACAGTCTGGTTCGGCAGTCTAGACTCACTCTCCCGGAAGAAACTACAACGCATCATAAATAGAGCATCCAAAATTATTAGCACACCCCTTCCATCCCTTGATTCACTCTACCACAAACGGACACTACGCAGAGCACGGAAAATCATCTCCGACCCCACTCACCCTGCACACTATGCCTTCCAACTACTGCCTTCTGGGAGGCGTTACAGGACAATTGCCTCCAGAACAACCCAGTAAAAAAACAGTTTCATCCCAATTGCAATAAACTTTCTGAACTCGGAACGTTAAGGATTAAGCATGGCCTTTATGTATTGTGTAGTGTGTATTTCTGTATGTATATCTGTTTTATATGTTTTGTAAGTTGGAACCTGTACCAAGCTGACAACAAATTCCACCAGCCTGGCTGTGTGGTCATTAAAAGAATCAATCAATCAATCAATCAATCAATCAATCAATCAATCAATCAATCAATCAATATAGGACCATACCAGTGTTATAGGACCATACCAGTGTTATAGGACCATACCAGTGGTATAGGACCGGTGTTATAGGACCATACCAGTGGTATAGGACCAGTGTTATAGGACCATACCAGTGGTATAGGACCATACCAGTGATAGAGGACCAGTGTTATAGGACCATACCAGTGTTATAGGACCATACCAGTGATATAGGACCATACCAGTGTTATAGGACCATACCAGTGTTATAGGACCATACTAGTGATATAGGACCATACCAGTGTTATAGGACCAGTGTTATAGGAACATACCAATGTTATAGGACCAGTGTTATAGGACCATACCAGTGGTATAGGACCATACCAGTGATAGAGGACCAGTGTTATAGGACCATACCAGTGTTATAGGACCATACCAGTGATATAGGACCATACCAGTGTTATAGGACCATACCAGTGGTATAGGACCATACCAACGGTATAGGACCAGTGTTATGGGACCATACCAGTGTTATAGTACCATACCAGTGGTATAGGACCATGCCAGTGATATAGGACCATACCAGTGTTATCGGACCATACCAGTGATATAGGACCATACCAGTGTTATAGGACCATACCAATGTTATAGGACCATTGTTATAGGACCATACCAGTGTTATAGGACCATACCAGTGTTATAGGACCTCGGCGCTGCCCGCCTCCGAGGCGGTTGTTCCTCAGCAGTGGGCAGCGGGGCATCGGCGGGAAACAATCACGGTTAATAATCGCGGGCAACAATGCCTTTCTCCTCCGTGACGCGGTACAGTCTACTTCAGATTGATGTGGAAATGAACCAGAGACGTTGGTTCTCCGACGCAGTCGTTTGAGATTCATAATATCGTCTGGAGGCGCACACAGCTTTTGGCCGTGATAATATATATATTATATGATATCTATATCTATGTAAAATATGATCCTTTTTAGATTTAGAGCTCCAGGACTCCCGCCGGAGCACCCGGAGTGTTCTAGAATATTTACAGAATACGGCCAAAAGCTGTGTGCGCCTCCAGATGATAGTATGAATCCGAGCCATTGCGATAGATCCCCTGTAAACATTAGCACTTGGTACCATGGCCACAAGCTGCTAAGGGCCACAACCCCACCCTTCACCTTGACCCGCCTCGAAAAAAACGGCACAATTGTGGAATGCTCATTATGGGACTGTCACCTAGTGGCTGTAATTCTGCACCACGGCTGAATTTATTGAACGTCTTCAGGTACAGTATTAGGGGCCCACTAACTTAGATAAAATAATAATTCATAAAGTAGCATGCGATTGGACCTTTAATATAAAATTCATAATTTGTTCACCAAATAATGATGATATTTAAGGACCCAGTGTCACTTCTCCCTTGTTTATTTAGATGCCCAGTGTCAAACACTGTGTTCTGACACTGGGAGCAACAGCTAACATTCCTAATGTGTTGGCAGGCCTCAGCCATTGGTAATGTTTGTGTGCCAATGACATTTTAAACCCAGAAGAGAAGAGAAATCCTCCAGTCTGTACTGTTGTATATCCCTCGGCTTTGCCTGGGGCTCGGCCTTTGGTTAGAATCTAACAGAACACGTCACCCCAATATATACCTTTTCTTCGCTTCTCCCTGCTCCTTTAATTTCTTGTGACTTTTTGAATTTCTGCGAGGACAGAAATCTCTTCAAAGAAACAAATGTTCTTTGTTGTCTGTTTATTTATCTTGCCGGATTATCCATGGAAGTGAGAGCATCTGTCTCTAAAAATGTCAAATGACACAGATAATGCTTCAAGAATGTTTTTCTTGTCAAATCTGGTTGTGAAATTGTCTCTGGGAGTCAAGCAGTAAAACAAACCGAAAGGCGCGGGGCTATTTGTGTGTGTGCCGGGGTTTGGCGGCTATGTGTGAGTGCGTGTGTGTGTTTGTGTGGGTGGGTGTGTACGGGGTGATTCGGGCAGGGGGGCTTTATATGTGTCAGATGGCTTGCAGCTACAGCCATCATGTATCATTGGTTTAAATGATGCTAGGATGCTAATTCCCGCTGGTTTGCTTCCCGTGCTGTTATTATAAAAGTCAGCATAACAGCCATTAACAGAAGAAAACAGTTTAGAACTTTACCCATCTGACTCCTGAATGAACCCAGCTCAGCAGGCCATGAAACATGACTCTCTGCTGTGTGTGTGTGTGTGTGTGTGTGTGTGTGTGTGTGTGTGTGTGTGTGTGTGTGTGTGTGTGTGTGTGTGTGTGTGTGTGTGTGTGTGTGTGTGTATGGAGGGTGTGTGTGTTTGTGTGTATGTGGGTGTGTGCGTGTGTGTGCATGTCCTAATCCAGGATTTATTGGCCATTAGTGCAGGCTGAAAGTCATTACAGTTCATTTTGCTGCTGGCCTGACGTTTTATTAGGACAAATACAGGCTTTTTGGATATGAGTGAGTGTGCGTGTGTGCGCATGTGGGTGTATGTGTTTGCGTATGCGCAAATGTGTGTGTGTGTGTGTGTGTGTATGTGTGTTAATGCGTGTTTGCATTTCTGTGTGTGTGTGTGGGGGGGGGGGGGGGGGGGGGGGGTGAGTTTCTCTGTGTCTGCTTGTGTGTGTGTGTGTGTGTGTGTGTGAGAAAGTCTAGAATATAAATGCACGTACAGTGTGTCAAGTATCAGTGCACGTATGATTGAGTGAGCGAGCGAGTGACGGAGAGTAGGATAGAGGGAGGGAGGGATGGAGATAGAAGGGGAGAAAGTGACATTTTATTAGGATACATTTTCCCCATAGGGATGAAGGCCATGATCTGGAAGCGTGGGGGAAAAAGGACTAAAAGCATCAAGATGGAAGGACGTAATAGATAACAGACAGATTGGCAGATGAGTAAAGAGGGAGACAGAGGTAGGGAGTGAGCAGAGAGTGAGAGAGGACATCAGAGGGGAGTGACAGATTAGCCTGTGAGAGGGTGAGAGGGAGGATGGATGAACAATAAAAACAGTTGCAAGGTCAAGGCACTTCTGAGGAGGGGGGGCGAGTAGCAGATGTTACTAGATGTAGAGTGGAAGTGGAAAGGGGATGAATAGAAAAAAATACTGAATTGATTCCGGCTTGTGATGTAACTAAGCCACAGGGAAGGGCCCATTTTGTAACAGTTATGGCTGATCACACCCACACCTCGTGGTCCACTAGTGGATTGTTAAAGTGCCATTGTTTTTCTATCACCAATAGAGGGCAGAATATTTGGTAAAAAAAAACTACCATCACAGCTTCTCTGTTTGAGCTCTTATAACATTATGCATGTTTGAAACAGTGCCCTGCACCTCACCGGTGGGGATGTGCACACTACCACTACTGCATGTTTGAAAGACCCCATGACACCTTTTTTGTGTCATGGAATTAGCAGTTGCATTTTTATCAATTCTATTTGATGGGCAGGTAATGTCCTGCGATGCGTGAGGTGTTTAGACTCTATTTGTAACGTTTTTTACTGACGCACATATTGAAGTATTCCCTCACTATCAGCCCAAACAGACATTCCCGCATCACCGCAAACAAAGACAGCACAAGAGATGGGAGACAGATAGTGAAAGAAAGACAGATGGCATTGAGGGAACAGTGAGGGAGAGCGATCGATAGGAAACGTGGAGGTGTTGACACAGCATGCAGGACTACACAAGAACACATCCGGGAGTCGAGTTACAAGCTCGACAAATTCAAAGGAAACACTGGAAACACATTGGACTGATGTTATTTTTGTAAATTAAAAGGAAGTGGGGTAAAATATTATGAACATGGAGGTTGCTAGAGTAGATAACATATGCACTTTGGAAAGAGGTACAAACAAATACAACAGCCATCAATTTCGTAAGGTTTCAATAGAGTCTATAAAAACCGTAGGCAGCCGTCAATGTTGGGACATCTGAGATTTGCAGGATCACAGTCGCAGTGCAATCCACCAACATGCATACAATATCTATGTCCAATTTAATAGCTGATAGATGGGTGAAGCTGAGTTGATGTTTCCGTGAGTGCGATGAGATAAAGAGCTTTGAGTAGGTGCATACCTAGTGTGTGTTGGCTGCAGTACAATGTGTTTGTGTGTGTTGAAGCACTACTGTGTCCAGGTATAGCTGTGCATTTGTCTCTTATTATCAGGATTTTGCTTGCTGAATACAATAAGTGTTCTCATTGTAATAAGTAATCGCATGGTAGAAGTTGGCTATGATTTTGCGTTTGTTGTTGATGATTTCGTCCTCTACAAGGTCCAGCTGAAACTAGTTTCGGGGTGATTACAGAACTTGGATTCTATTGGACGGCCTCAGAAGCTGAATAAAAGATGGCCGCTATTGTGACAGACATAAAAGTAGAGGAGAAACAGGAACGGAGAGGCAGAACTGTATTCACAGTAGCAATGGTACCTCGCACTGGGAGAATTGTTCGAGGAAGCTGTTTTCTTTTTGAATGGTGAAAGAACATTTTGTACTAATCTGTTTTTCATACTTGTCCATGTTCTTGTAGATTTTATTTGTACATTATTCCTCTGTGTTTTGAAAGGCCTCTCCTGATCATTTCTGGGCATAATCGCACCCCTGTCAACATCCCCAGGGCATGTCCTCAAAGCAGTCTAGATTTAGCAGAAACCTACAGGTTTGTCCCTCATAGAGGTGATATATACAACAGTACAGGGTTAGTCATTAATTCATTTTGTTGTAAATAATTAATGGATGAAATGTTGCTTCATTGTTTAACTTATATTTCTTGCTATCTCTTAATATCGGCATTAACTTATAAGGTTTAGGTCTGAACACATTCAGGAGCACAAAAAGTAAGGCCAGTAGCTTCACGTCATTAACGGCAGCTGGGTATTGTTCTTTCTGCTCAACTGTGATATGGAATCACCCGGTCTGCATTTTAGTCCCTCCATTGTGCAACACCCCATGCTGGGCCAAAGTGCTCTGAGCATAGGGTGGATGTATTCTTGTTTCATACATTAAATATTTCATAGCTTATATTCCTAACTTTACCAATTAAGATGGCCCTGGGGGGAGCAGACCTCCACCCTCCTCCCCCCCCCCCCCCCTCCCCCGGCATGGTGTCAATTAGAATGACATCTGGTGTCACTGTCACTGTGGATACCGTGACATGTATCTCCTGAACACCCTAATAGCATCACCTCTCCACCACTCAAACCAAATATCTGCCATAATTGTTCCATAGTCCCATAGTCAGTCATCAGCTCTACATTTTTTTAGACTTTCTCCTCTTTCTCTCTATGTCCTTCACAGTGTGTGTGCGTTTGCTTATGTGTGTGTGTGTGTGTGTGTGTGTGTGTAAGTGTGTAAGTGTGTGTGTGTGAGTATGTTTCCTTAAGTGTATGTGTGTGTGTGTGTGTGTGTGTGTGTGTGTGTGTGTCTGTGTGTGTTAGTGTGTGTGTGTGCGTAATTGTAGAACATTTCCTTCTCCACTAACTCTCCATCTCTTTGTCTCTCAGTTGCCCTGCTTTTCCATTTGTTCTGTAGTTTTTCAGCTTGTTTGATACAATGTTGATCTACAACAGCAGGACAACAGCATAATTGAATGCGTAACTGTTGGCTTTGAATAACATTAAATAATCTATTGCTTAATTATTACATTTGTACTGAAGACAACACTATATTCATAGTTCATATGTGTGTGTGGGCCTTTTTAAATGGGTGTTTTAATAGATCAAACATGTTACATGAATAATATATTTGAGCCTGTAAAGAAAAGGATGATGCGTATAGTGAGACATGCACACACAAGCATGTACACACAAGCATGCACACACAATGCGTGAACACACAAGCATGCACACACAATGCATGCATGTGTATGTGAATATTTCCAACCCAAACATGAAGCCTCTGACCCTCCAGCAGAGATGACATTCAGTCAGGCAACAGGAGCGCCTGGACAGAATGCAAAGGGGGACTTCTGACATGTCTGAAGTCTCCTATGATGTTTTGCTTGATGCAGGTTTCAAATATCTACCATTTCACCACATTTATTGGAATTTATTTGAAGACTCACATTTTGAGAATGAAAATACACAACTGTTCACACTATGGCCTCGGTCTTCACAACGCAAAACAGTTGTGAGATTGGGTTGCAAAGAGAGGTGTTCTCCGTCCAGTAAGACAGAACTGGTTGTACAACAGATGTAGACAACGGATGTCAAGTGGAGGAGGTGTCCTCTCTCCTAGGGGGCAGCGACGCAGCAGATCACGTTGATTCCAGACTCCATCCTCTCAGGTTTCAGTTCTGTGCTTGTGGCCGTACCACAGTAGTTCAGACCAATCAGCGCCCTGTGTGATCTGCGTGAGGTGATGACAACACACGGTTCATCAAATCACTTGCCGGTAATGATTCTGATCTAGCGTTCTGGCGTGCCAGGTCAGGTGTGCTCTACGTTCCATCTAAATTGTCATGCGATTGATTGTCTTCTAGACACAATCTGTTCCAGCAGTGTTATAAATTAATGAGCTCAGCTCATACGTCACCAGGCGTCAGCCCATACACATCAAGGTGGGGGGTCATGCTCATTTCAAAATAATAATAATGATATAATATACGACTACTACTACTATTACTAATCCTTGATATTCTATTATTCAACGTCATCGGCAACATTATCCAATGTAACTTGTACAGTAAGCTCGTTCTCAGCGACGGGGCAAACTGCGGATGTGAGGCCTTAGCCAGGGGAACTGCATTAAGTCTGGAACCTCTCCCTTCATTTAGACTTTCTAAAGGGCGTGACCAGTGGGCGCAGACGAAAATGCCGCATTCACCATCCAATCATAGCAAGGAAATGGGGGACGCAGCACTGAGCCACATAAAAATACATCTTTCTTCTCAAGAAAAGTGCAGTTGTCTGTTCTCCTTTTAATGACAATATACCTTGTAGTTGGTTTAGTGCTAGCTCGATAGCATAATCAACAGACCGTTCTATCTTTGTTGTTGTTGCCTCTATAGTGTTCCTCTGCACCGTCATCGTATTTATCCCGCCTCATATTAGATAAACGGTTGTGATTGGTCGACGATCTCGATGGTGATCTCATACCGGGCAGAAACAATTAGTATGGGAGGGGAGCCAGACCTTATCTGCAAAGCAAATGAAAGAAGTGCTCTTGAGTTTTGTCTCCCCGGCTAGTGATGGCTATGTGCGTGCGCATATCAAATTGGATTACTCATAAACTGCCCCTGCATCAAAATGTTGAGACGGTTGTCAGCGAGTTGTGGCCTTCATTAACAGATTGCGTTGTAGTTCATTCCGTTTACAGATTTGTCTTTTAACCTGGCTATTAGAGCATTAAAAAGGGTGGTAGAATCCAGATATCTCCCCCATTGGATGCAGGCCCGTGAGGTTAGCTTTCAGGTCAGCAAAAAAAGACAAAATTCTTCATCTACAAAATGTTATTCATGCTTCATATGCATTGATAAATAAAAATGGGGGATTCAGACCAAAAATGGTTAAATAAAGAAATCATGCATAAATACAGTACAGTAATTAGGTTCAATAAGTAATAAGTAATCATATTCACCAAACCAAATAGGATCGACTAATTGGAAGTGCCTCCAGCCTAATTGAAATATGAGCAATTATTGTTTAAATATATTAAGTAAAGATATGTTTTTAATTAAATAGCGTTAAAAGACTAGATATTTGATGTGTCCTCTTCTAACCAGCTGATGATGTGGAGTCATTATGTACATGGCTATTAGAGTATTGATTTTGACTATTTGATATTCAACAGCCATACCCTAACCCCCATAAGACGTCTAATCTTTGTTGTAGGCCGATATAGTTGTTAACATTTAAATCGACGTTGGCCAAAGGAGGAACCAAACAAAAGAATAAAGCCATTTTCTTCCCTCTCTTTCTCTCAGCCTCTATTTCTCTTCAACCATTCCAAGTTCCTCCACTCTTTACCAACGTTCATCAAGGCATGAATCCATTCAGACTTCCATTCATCTCTTTAAGGGGAGTACCTGAGGTCCAATGGATGAAAGATTTACCAAAAAGAGGGAGAGAGGCAGGAGACGAACGAGGGATAGAGGACCAATGGGCGATGAGGACATAGATTCTGAGGAAGACATGAATTCTTAGTTAAAGTGAGAGGATGACACAGAGCATGTGATGAAGACGGTGAACGAGAGTCAGTGCGTGGCCAGAGGAAGATAAGAGGGTGGGGGAGGAGAGACGGAGGAGAGCAGACAGATGCACTGAATCATGTTCGGTTAGATGGTATGAGTGAGAGCGTAGCTGTTGATGTCGCACAGGCTGCAGACTCCGAGCAGGACCGCTCATTTTCTGCAACAATTACCTGGTCTGGAAACAGAAATAGATACAGATCTCTCTCTCTCTGTCTCTTTCTCTCTCTTTCTCTCTCTTTCTCTCTCTCTCTCTCTCTCTCTCTCTCTCTCTCTCTCTCTCTCTCTCTCTCTCTCTCTCTCTCTCTCTCTCTCTCTCTCTCTCTCTCTCTCTCTCTCTCTCCTATGCAGGCATACCTTCATAAGAGAAACGCAGTCAACCATGGCACTAATGGGTCTGGGTCTGCCTGCATGTGGCAGCAGACTCCAGACTCATGTTATGAGCGACACCGTTGCGCGTCCTATGACGACGCCTCTGGGAAAATGCTCCCTTGGTTCTTTGGACAATGCTTTTCTTATTCCTATAAGCTCTACACATTATGCTGAAGATTTATGCAGTAAACTTCTGATTGTAATGCTAATATTTACCTGCCCGCTTCTTTTGGCAAAGGCTTAAGAAGGGGATAGCTTTTGTTTTGTTATTTATCAGGAGGAAATCCTTTGGGGATTGAACAGACATACAGATCTTTTATAACTCCTGTATTTGTATATCCTGTGAACTGCTAAACATGTTTCCCGTGTCTCCCCCTCTGCAAAGCAGTATATCATTAGATATTGTGAACATTCGCAGTCACTGTGAATTGATTTACATTCAGCATTTAAATACATTGTGATATAAATACTGCCAAACAGAGTATACAAGTTATGGTTGCATGCAAATGAGCTGCGGTGAACAAGCTCTCCTGCCTCTTGTGGAGATCTCACAGCACAAACTGCTTGTGCTGGGTTTATTACAATTCATACATTGTAACAAAGGAGCATTCTACTGTGGATATTCACCATTTCTTTGTATTATGTTTGCTTGATAATGCTGCTTTAATAGTCGATAATAAGGGGAGTATTACACAGCTAATCTACTACAACGCCAACATTAAACGACCCCATGAATCCTATTTCCCCATAATTTGTGGTCTGAGCGACCAATGTGGGATGTGGTGATAATTAACGTTGACAATCATGTATGAAGCCGGTCAGGTATTGAGCGAAAGCGCGCCAGCCTTTGCAGCCTTTTCAGGCTGCATGCTCCCCCTCCGAGGCACCAGACCCCCTCGCTGTACGTCCTCTCAAAGCCCTGGCTTTGGCCACCGCCAGGCTCCCACTCTGTCCAGACATTATGGGAAGGGTCCCTGCAGAGAAAGCCAAATTTCTTTCTTCTTTTGAGAGAGTTGAGTTGTTGGAACAGAATGGTGGGAGCGTGAGATGGAGAGAGAGAGCAGAGAAGGCTTGTGTTGGATTACGGGGCAGCTTAGTGTTATCTACAAGATGAGGGTGAAGAGGGTTTGGGTTGGAACGACATAAGGAACATTTCCTGGTACAACTCAACTCTTCAGAGCGTGAGTTTTCAGAGCTAGACTTCTCCTTGAGCAAGACTTATTCGATACAAACACACGACACACTGGAATAGAGAATGAGTTTTATTTCTCTGTAGGAAGCCTTCCCATAACGCTGTCAGACACTTATAATAACCATCTGAGCCTTGGCAGTGACAAAACAAGCACTGTGGTAGAGTGCACACTGAATGGTGCTACTGCCCAGTCAACTTCAGGGCACATTGCTTCAGCGAACGGACTGCAATGGCGCAAACACTTTGGCTCAATACTGCAACAATTACAATTGTTGTTGACCGCATCGATCATTTCAAACCAAAATGGGGAAAATAGGGAACATGTGGACAAATCCCTAAGCTACCCTTTACTGTAAGACTGAATTAACACAAGGAATTCGTAGTTATATGTTTGCTGTTAAAATTAATTTGCTCTTGTTCTTAATAGTAGCATTTTCTGGCTACTTCTGGTTAACATCTGCAGAACCTGTTCACAGAGAAGTTCTGTAGAAATTGACAGCAACGCTACTATAACACCATTAACATAGCATAGTCAAATATCCAGCGAGTATATCAGTATTCTGATCCAGATCGGAAAACTACAGTACACACTCGTTGCAGTGGTTGGATATTTGTGTTCATTAGTTGGATCAACATTGCTAACTGTTTAGGGGTTTTGCTCTTTGCTCATGGGATAAATTAACATTGAGGGGTTTGTCGAACCCAATGACCCGATAGTGTGGCTGCAGCTGACTCATACCTTGTATGAGCCACCGTTTCGTAGGAGAACTTTCGATTGGTTGTCGGGTTGTTGTTAGCCAGTTTATGCTAAAAGCAATGTTAACAGAACAGAAACGGGCTGACTGCAAATGTACTAAGCAATTATAAATGTCTGGACACTGTAGGACGGGCAAGTTGATGTCTGGCTTCAGGTTTGTAGAAACTCCCTTCAGGTGCCTCTTATGGATCTGTAATGTCATTTCTGGAGTGTCAGTTTGTCGTTTCAAATGTCATTCCTCTGCATAACACCATAACACCTGTACTGTACTCGACAGCAGCGGTGACCTAACATAGGGCCAGGAGCCCGTCTCAGTCTACCCACCTACCTCTGGGGTACAGAGAGAAGAGAAAGAGGGTTACCTTGTGGATTTAAATTGTACATTTACTGATAATAAGAGGAAATATTTACAGCTGGGTCATAAATGCTGACAAAATCCCCCTTCTGACACTTGAGAAAGACTTCCTTAGAGAAAAGTATATATATTTTTAAATAGCATGGCCTTTTTTAATGTCACACTTGGTTATCAATGTGAAGGGATCAACTTATCAAAGCAGAGACCTATAAGCGCTGATCGTTGTCATTAATTAAAACCCAAGCTGTCTGGTCAATGGGACCTTCATCTTCCAAGGGTGGTGTGAGGGTCGCTTCAGTTCTGGTTTGGTAAGTCCGTTTAAAAAAGCAAGATGTTTTCCTAACGCACGTTATCTTAGTGACCTTTGTTTATTTTCAATTATCCAACCGAAAAATAGCTCAAACATGAGAGGCTAGTAAAAAACACAGAGATTATTTATGGAGATAACAACATATTTGGCGATGTACTGGTCACCGGTAGGGCACTACACTAGTCAAG